>NC_141039.2:2152500-2182500 GCF_052040795.2 Danio rerio
CTGCTGTCATATTAAGGTCAAATGCAGATTGACATCAGTGTGTGTGTGTGTGTGTGACTGTCACTCCTGCTCTTATTGTGTTCATGTGTGTTTGAACGTGCGCTGAACTCCGTGACCCTGTTATTCGGATTACTTTTGACTGATTGCTTTCCTGCGCTTGGAAGCGTGCCGCGTGCGCTTGTGTGTATGTGTGGTCACGAATGCTGGCCTGAGTGTGTTTGGCAGGTGTTTGAGCCTGTAGGGCGTGCGTGCGTGTGTGTGTGTGGTTTGCCCCAGGCTCTTGAATGTAGTGTGTTCCCCTCACTGCTCATAGTGGACACACAATCACTGTGGGATTCAGAGGAAGGAGGTGTGTGTGCGCATGTTTGTGTGCATGAGTGTGTGGCCGCATGCTCATTTATGCCTGAGTGTGTATGTGTGTAGGCTCTTGTGAGTGTATGTGTGCAAATGTGTGTGTATGCACATGTGGGTAAATGTGCATGCCTGCTCATTTGTGTGTGTGTGTGTGTGTGTGTGTGTGTGTGTGTGTGTGTGTGTGTGTGTGTGTGTGTGTGTGTGTGTGTGTGTGTGTGTGTGTGTGTGTGTGTGTGTGTGTGTGTGTATTAAACTGTCCTCCATCATTTGCCAGATGCAGTTGCATTGAGTTGACTGAGCCATCATCATCATCATCATCTCTCTCCTGTTGTGTTGATCGGCAGCTATTGAAGGCAGGATCGATGCGTCTCTTCTGTTGTTGTTTAAATCAATACTCCTGCTATCATCTTACATTGTTTAAGCTCTGCTCTTAAGCCCAGTGAGTCGCCTAAACGGAGGGCATTATTAGCCAGCATCATGCAGGTCTGTTCTGGACATGCAGGCCGTTCTGAAAGATGTCACAGGACAGTCGTTCAACAGTTTTAGAGAGAGAATCCAGTGGGATAAATCTGGTGAACATTATACACTGATACATATTTACTTCATATAAATGGCAGTAATTTAATTTTAAGTTTTTATTGATGCAATTTGTTGCATTTAAGCATTCATATGATTATGTGTCAGCACATGAGACTTAATCATGGGATATTGTTTAATCAAAGAAAATGTTGTAAGCAATGTTTTAATAATATTTACTTTTTTATATCTTACATTTTTATTTTATTGTTTTAAATTTTATTTATTTTTATTTTTTTGTTATTTTATTTATTTTTTATTTTATTGTATTATTTTGTTATTTAATTACTTTTTCAATTTATTTTTTAACTTATTGTTTTGGTTTGTTATTTTATATTTTATTTTATTTCTTATATTTTATTTTATTTTATCATTTTTAATTTAATTTAATTGAGTATTTTATTTTTTGTTTTGATTTGTTTTTTGTTTTGTTTCATTTTATATTTTATATATTTTATAATTTCATTTTATAGTTATTTTATTTCTTATTTTATTTTTATTTTATTTTAATATTTTTGATTTAATTTGATATTTTATTTATTTTATTTGTTATA
Organism: Danio rerio; assembly: GCF_052040795.2. Taxonomy (NCBI): domain Eukaryota; kingdom Metazoa; phylum Chordata; class Actinopteri; order Cypriniformes; family Danionidae; genus Danio; species Danio rerio. The sequence goes on from NC_141039.2 coordinate 2,153,985, forward strand.
TATTTAACTTTTATAAAAACTATTATTTTATTGTTATTTTATTTTATCTTTTATTTATTTTTTATTTTATGAAAAATAGTTGTTTCTTTAAATGTTCTTTTATTTTTTATTTTTAGATTTAATAAAAACATTTATATATATATATATATATATATATATATATATATATTTTTTTTTTTTTATTGATTTCATTTTATTTTATTTTAATTAATTTTATTGCACAACTTGTATGTGATACTTGCGTATGCAAACACACCACCATAATTTGCTTCAAATGCTGATGATTTTTATGTTCTTAAGAGCAGGATTAGTGTCCTCAGTATTAATTATTAATAATAATTACAGTTGTCAACAACTATTTTAGTCTTAGGACAACTTTGATTAGCTTTTTCGATTCAAATGTCGACTCCTGTATTCTCTCCAGGTTTAGTTTTTTCAAAAAAAAAAAATTTATTTATTTATTTATTTATTTAATATCCTAAAAATATATAATACATTTTATTTTATTATTATTTTTTTTTTAAGTTTATTTTATTTTTGATGTTTGACTATGCAAATACATTGCCTCCATAATTTGTTTGGGTTATATAGATTAAGAATATCATTCGTGGCCCGTGTATTAATTATTAATATTCATAATTACAGTAGTCATAGTTTGACTGAACAACAGCCATTCTAGTGTTAGGACTACCGTTTTCTCTCCAAGTTTATTTAGTTTCCCATTTCCCATATAATCCTGCAGTCCCTGACCTTGGATCAGTGGTGCTGCATCAGCAAGCGTCTGCATGCTCTCCGTCACGCTGAGCATTATGGGAAAGCAGCAACCCCCTCTGGTGCCGCAGTGCATCATGGGCAGCAGGAGCAGAGCTTGTTTGATGTGTGATCCTCAGAGCCCTTCACTGATACCATCTCAGATATGCGTGTGCTCTCTGGACAGATACAGAAACCCTTTGAAGAATCGTCTTCAAAGCTGAAACGCACGTCCATCTCCTGATGAGCTGATCTGAATACCAGAAGAAAAAAATCCAGTGAATTGTAGAAAGAAGCGGGCAGGAGATAAAGCCAATATTCATTATATTTAAAACACACATCCTGAGAAAAACCCCATTACTCTCGAAGATGATTTCAGGGCGTCACACAATTCATTCAGCTTGTCTTGACACAGATCAATTAAGTTTACTTATTTTAGGTGAATTGAGCATAAAGCAGGCAGCGCGGTGGCTTAATGGTTAGCATTGTGGCCTCAAAGTAAGAAGGTTGCTGGTTCGAGTCCCAGCTGGGTCGTTTGGCATTTCTGAGTTTGCATGTTCTCCTCGTGTTGGCGTGGGTTTCCTCCGGGTGCTCCGGTTTCCCCCACAGTCCAAACACATACGCTATAGGGGAATTGATGAACTAAATTGGCCATAGTGTATGACTGTGTATGGGTGTTTTCCAGCACTTGGTTGCAGCTGGAAGGGAATCCGCTGTGTAATACACATGCTGGATAAGTTGGCGGTTCATTCTGCTGTTGCGACCCCTGATGAATTAAGCGACTAAGCCGAAGGAAAGTTAATTAATGAATGAACATAAAACAATTAAGTTGTCCCCAAATAATCTCAAGAATTGTGTTGTTGCAGCTCATTTAAATAGCTTGAACAAGCACCAAAACATTTCTGTTTTTGAGTACACACCGTGAAAACAGGTCGACAGCATGAAGGTAAGTGGATTGAACATAAAACAATTAAGCTAAGCCCCAAGAAAAAACACTCAAGAATTGTGTTGCTTCAGCTCATTTTAAATGAGTAGCTTGAACAAGCAGCGACAATAATTTAGTAAGTGCAGTTTTGTTTCTGATTTAAAAAAAGACATGCATGTTCTTGTCATTTCATTTCATTGAAATCCTTTCAACTGTGCATTGTTGTCCTTTCTACGAAACATATCTGTCAAAAAAAAGTTTATTTTTTTCTTCCTTTCCTCTTTATTTTTACATTATTAAACATTTTTATTCATATTTTTGCATTTTACGTTTCCTTTTTCTCCCTGTAAGAGGTTTAAATGTTCCCTCAAAGAAATGTTCTGCTTGTTTAAACTACTTTCAATGAAATTAAACTCTAAAATGAGCTGAAACAACACACTTTTTGACTTTTCTTAGGGACGACTTGATTGTTTTGTTCAATCAACTTAAAATTGTAAAAGCCATTAAGTTGACTTAAAATTAACTTTCAATGGTTGAGACGAGATGAAGGGATTGTGATTAAGCCAGCATTTTTTTTACAGTGTTGGGGAAGACCGTGTTTTGTAAAAAAAAAAATTTATAAAAGTTAATAAATAAAACAAATAATCTAATGTCAGTTCTTTTGTATGATTTATATATGAAAAGTCATAAAACGAGCAAGATACATTTCAGTTTGAACAGTGAAAACCTCTGCTCAAAGCTGGAGTAAACGTCTATTCTGTTACTGTATGTTCAGACCGAAAGCAGCGAGAGCGTCAAAGTAGCCGGAAGTCATTCATTTAAATGAGAGCAGGCGGCAAGGAGCAGCGTGGCGCGTCTTCGCCGGCGTAGACGTCAAGGAGAGATGAAATCTTGATGAGCTATGATGCGGTTCGGCGCAACCAATCAGAATGTAGAAGTCAAAATGTAAAGCTTAATGGGGCTAATAACATTGACCTTAAAATGTCTTTAAAACAATTAAAAACTGCTTTTATTCTAGCTGAAATAAAACAAATAAGACTTTCTCCAGAAGAAAAAAATATTATAGGAATTACTGTGAAAGATTCCTGAATCTGTTCAACATCGTTTGGGAAATATTTGAAGAAGAAAATCAAATTAAAGAGGGGCTAATAATTCTGACTGCGCAACTATATATATATATATATATATATATATATATATATATATATATATATATATATATATATATATTAAAATTTTTTGATTTTATTTCTTTTATTTTTAAATGCCAGCACAGCTAACCAATGAAGACCTTGCTGTTTTATAAGCTTCACCTGCAGACAAAGAGTGAATTAGCATTTTAATTCAGCATGTCTATTCGTTATCGTTATCATTTTTGTAGTTACGCTTCATGTAGCAGAATTTCACAAATAAGTCAAATCTTTGTTTTTACTTTTAAATTTGACAATTATAGAATCAGAAATAGCCAGTTTCAGATCAGAATTGACCAAAAATAAATCCAAATATTCATACACGCATTAAGATTTGTTTATACTGCATTTTTCTTCTCACGCCTAAAGAGCAGCATCATGCATAATACAGAATACATGCGTTAAAACAAGCATAGACCCAAAGCGCTCAGACAGACGGGCGTCTGTGGGATTATTTCAGATTTGATCATCCACAACATTCGCTCAGGTCTAGCTTGTTGTAACAACACTGAGCAGATTTGTGATATTTATTGTTGTGCATGTAAACTGATGTCATTTAGTCCTCATGTTTGCTCTCTGACCGCTATAAATAATGCAGTAGAGACGCACACAGGTTTATCACAGCACACTGATGTCCGTGAGCTGCTGGTCTGTCCTCTGTTGGGTTTGAAGGTAAATAAATCACAGCTGGGCGGTTGCGCTGCGTTTGCACACAGATGGTTGGCTATTATTTATAGATCCTCAAGGGTAACTGCAGTTTAATAAGCTACTGCTGAGATCTGCATGCAGGTGCTTCTGCTTTTATCTGCTTTATATATATATATATAAATATAGTATACTATTACAATATAATATATAGTTTTAAGATTTAAAAAGTTTATTTAAAAAATGTTAGTTTACTCTGGTTCAAGTTAGAAGTTAGCAAGATTTTATTTTATTAATATCTCAAATTTATTTGATTAAAAATGCAGAAAAATCATAATATTCAGAAATATTACAATCTAAAACAGCTATTAATTTTATGTGAATACATTTTACAATTTTATTTATTTTTATTTATTATACATTAATTAAATTTCATTTATTTTAAATTATTTTTGTAATTTTATAATGATTTTATAATATAATATTATTCAAAGTTGAATTTTTCCTGTCTTCAGTGTCACATGATCCTTCACTCTAGTATGTGAATAATTAAACTAATATAAACTAATAACTACTAATTAGTTAAAACTAATAACTAATAAAACTGCTGATATGTTGAAACGATTGCGTTATATTTTTGTAAAACCGTGATACAGTTTTGTTGTCAGGATTCTGTTGAACAAAAACAAAATTTATTTGAAAAATAAATCCTTTGTAATATTAAAAATATTAATTTTAAATATTTATTAAATCCTTGTTGAATAAAAGTGTTTATTTCTTAAAGTGTTTTAAAATTAAAGTATTTTTATATATATATTTTTTTGTACAAATAAGATTTTTTCTTTTATTATTTTATTTTATTATAATATTTGTTTTTATTTTATTATTTATATATATTTAAAACTTTTTTTTAGTTTTCTGTTGCTTACTCATGCAAAACTCCAAACCGTGATTTCTTTAGTTTAGGTATAGAATTTATTTTTTATTTTATTTTTGTATTGTGTTGTTGTATTTGTTGTTTTGTTATATTTTATTTTATTTTTTTTATTTAACTATTTTTTTTAATTATTTTTGTAACATTTGTTGTGTTTTTATTTTATTATTTATTTTTTGTTGAATTATATATTTATTATTTTTTAAATATCTTGTTGTATTTTATTTAATTATTTTATTTGTTTTATTTAATTATTATTATTTTTTATTTTGTTTTATTTTATTATTTTTGGTTATTTTTTATTTTATTTTTGTGATATATATGTATATATATATATTATTTGATTATTTTATTTATTTTTAATAAAAATTTTTTTATTTTATTTCGTAACATTTTGTTGTATTTCATTTAATTATTTTTATTATGTTTTATTTAATTATTCTTTATTTTATATTTTGTTTTTATGTTATTATTTTTCATTTTTATTAAATTTTTAAAATATTTTGTGGTATTTCATTTAATAATTTGATTTATTTATATATTTTTTGTATTATTTTGTTGTTTCTTATTTAATTATTTTCATTTATTTTTGTGCTTTTAATTGTGTCCGTTTAGTTTTATTTATTTACTGTGAAAAATAATGCTGTTTATCATCACCAACACAATGAGTTTTGCTTATATACAATAGCTTACCTGTATGAGTCAGAACAAGCATTCCGTCTCCTTCTCCAGCCACTGGAGCTTTTGCCTGACTTTTAGTTTTTGCATAAAATGAACAAGCATTAGTTCTGATCCATGTCTTCTGTAAATGATAACTCAGGTTTGTGTGTATTAGCTGAAAACACTGATCTGACTGTGTTCATGTTCCTCTGCATCCACTAATAATAGTCTGGCAGCTTGATAAGCAGGTGTTTGGGTTTTCTCAGTCTTTCACGTCTTTTCATTCTGCCTTTGCGTTGCGTCCCAAGTGCTCAATGTGTGACATATGGAGCCCACATCATCAACACTGCTGCGTTTGACACTCAAAAGTGTGAATGATCTATTAAAGATCCCCCGTGACGTAAATGAAGTAATCACACCGACACTTTAACTTTGGGACACAGCATCAATAGAGCGGCTACGGCACGTCATTCTCATGTAGATTTGATTAGCCGCTAACAGTATTGATTATGTGGAGAGTGTGTATAATTGGTGTGTATAATAGGGAATGTGAGGGTCAGGAGGTTTGAGTCTGTCATCCATTAGGCTGTGGTGTCAGAGCTCATAAAGCAGTCTGTTTTTGGTTGTTATTATTGGTTCACATCAAAGAAAAGCTCATAACCGTTGCCAGGGTTTATAGGAAATGGTCAAGGAGCCAATCTGTGAATCTGGTGCCGTGACCCGGATCTCATTCTGGGCCAGATTACAGCTGATGTCCAGCTCATTTGACTCCATCTGTTTGCCTTTTTCACACTCATGATCGACACTGGGATGTCATTGAATTTGCACTGAGAAAGTTTATAGTGCCTGACGTTGCAGAGCTCGCATGGATCTGGTTCGATTAGGTAGATTTTATTTTTAAAAAATATATATATTTTTGTGCGTTCATGTGCATTTAATTTTGTTTATATTATAATTATATTCATTTAATTGTGTGTGTTTAATTGTGTTTATGTGCATAATTTTTTTTACATTTATGTGCATCTAATTATGTGCATTTGTGTGCTTTCAAATTTGTGCCTTTAATTTATCGCATTTAATTTTGTGTGTTTAATTTTTGTTTATTGATTTTGTGATTTTAATTTTGGGTCTTTAATTTTTTGCATTTCATTTTGTGTGTTTAATTGCATTTAATTTTGTACATTTTTGTGCTTTTAATTTTTTGCCTTTATGTGCATTTAATTTTGTGTGTTTATATGCATTTTATTTTGTTTATTGATTTTTGTGCATTTAATTATGTGCATTTAATTTTGTACAATTATTATTGTGTATTTAATTTTTCACATTTAATTATGTACATTTAAATTTTGTGTGTTTATGTGCATATAACTTAGTACATTTAATTTTTGTTTATTCATTTTTGTGCATTTAAAAATGTGCATTTCATTTTGTGCATTTATTTATGTGCATTTATTTTGCGCATTTATTTATGTGCATGTATTTTGTGTATTTATTTGTGCATTTATTTTGTGTATTTATTTTGCGCATTTATTTATGTGCATGTATATTGTGCATTTATTTATGTGCATGTATTTTGTGTATTTATTTGTGCATTTATTTTGTGCATTTATTCATGTGCATTTATTTTGTGCATTTATTTATGTGCATTTAATTTTGTGTGTTTGTGCATTTAGCTTTGTGCATTTATGTGCATTTAATTTTGAGCATGTAATTTTATGCATTTAATTTTGTGTTTGTGCATTTATATGCATTTGATTGTGTGCATTTAATTTTGTGTGTTTAATTGTGTAAATTTAGCAGTTGAGTGAGAGTCGATATGAGGTTATGCTGTTCTTTGTGCTGACTTTGAATTTTGATATAAAAGGTAAGATGAATCACTTTTGAGATTAAAAGTGTGGGATTATATCTTCATAACCAGGAAGCTGAGATAGACTGATGTCATAGGATTATATGCAACATAAGGGAAAGTTGAAGATTTATGCTGAAAGCTTGCTTGTAACTGCAGGATAGTGATGTCAGGTTACACATAATTATATATTATATAATATATATATATATATACAACATAATACATAATTATTTAGATATTTATTATATATATGTTTTATGCTAATTTTGTTTGTTTTAATTATATCTATATATTTCATATTTATTTTTTAAAAGTCAAATAATAGCTAAGTTTTTACAAATTATAAACAAAAACTTATGCTTACAATTGAAGGCAAAATTATTATTGTTTTAAGTTATTGAATAAATATGATTTATTAGCCCTTCTGTGAACTTTTAATTAAATTTCTAAGATTTCTCTCATTTCTATTTTTGTTTTTATTCATTTGTATTGAACTCGTTGGCACAGAAAGGCTGAACTGCAGGGCAGAGATGTGTTTGCTGATGTTATGAGTCAGTGCAGCACTAAAGCAGAAGCTTTAATGTGGAATGAGAGCTAGTAAAGCACGTTGAGTTGATTACTCCATGTTTACGAGAAGCTACTCATCTGCATGCAGCATCAGCAGGCGGTCCGCTCACTCGTCTCTCTCATTGATCTGACAGCTGATCAAGCTTTTCCTTCTAACAGTTTCCTTCCTTTCATTCACTCTTGTCTTCAGTGTTGAGACCGAATCATTCATGACATCTTTAGTGTGTTTCCTAGAAAGCAGAGGGATTTAGATTTAATAATAACCGCATGCTGTGAATCATTTGGTAATTAGCAAAGAGTTGATCATTTATTATGCATTAATGCTATATTAATAGGCATTAGTTATCATTAATCTTCAGTTTTATATGAAGATAATCACTAAGGAGATTATCAGTGCAGACGTTTTCCTGGATTTCTCTTGTAAACGCTGTATACAGACGTGGCAAAGTTGCTGGAGCCCTTCCACTGAGGAAAGAAAAACCCACAGTGATCACTGAAATAACTTTAAAAAGGTAAAAATCAGTGTAAATAATCTAAAGAAAACCAGACGTTGCTTTGGATTTTAGTTTAACTTCTTAAACTCTGCTGCTATTTGGGGATTTCCACCTGAATTTTGCCGCCCCAAATTTAAAAGCTTCCCAAATCCACATGCAGAGGTGTAAATGCAAAAACTTGGTATATCATTTTAAAGAAAACCCTTTGATTGTTCATAAAACACTATTGAAAGTGTTTAAAATATCTGTAAATGTTGTCTGTGTTATAATAAACACCTAATAAAAGAGGCGCTTTTTGTATTTTTTTTTATAAACTCAAATTTGAAAGTGTACCTTTTAGGCTCTGTGTGGTCTAGCGTGCTGTAATTAATGTTGCTGGTTCCTGCACATGTCCGTAATCATAGGAAAAAAGAAAAATGTCTCCACCATAATCTATGCTAAAGTTATTGTATTCCAGCTGATGAGAGGTGCTGTACAAGCCACAGGGAGCGATCATTGTTTTCATATTTCACTATTCTTTTGTTTGATCAAACATAATTCACTGTGTTTGGAGCACGTCAGACATATAAAAGGATTACTTATGCACATCAGCTCAAAAACAGAGGAGAATGGCCCTGAAGCGCACAGCATAGAGAAGACAGCTGTCTGTGCTATCTGGGGCTGCTTATTGATCATGAATGTATTGTTTTCACTTCTGCGCCATGGAAACACCGAGATTCATTCGGCAACTGTTTGATATGTGAATGTAATTCAGTAAAAAGAATGCTAGAACCGTATGAGCACCGGCAAGAGCTTTCATTTGAGCTATAACTTGTACATGTGTCATATATGAACCATATGAAAATGAACCAATGATCAATACCCAGCTCGGGTGTCCAAATACTGTGTATTTAAGTGTAAATAACTTTTGTACAGTAGAATAAAAACCAAAGTGATGCATATGTCCATAAAATATAGATTCTACACGTTCAAATGACACCACTTAAGGAGGTCTGGTGCAATGCTAGCCCTTTAAATCTGAAAGCGAAAGTCGATGACGTCACGAACCCGGTAACTAGTTAACAGAACTTAGGTCACAATTCACAGTATTTACAAGCTATTAACGAACACTACTAGCTTATTAAATGACTAATTAGCTGTTTATTAATAGTAAGGTAGATGCTGTGTTTAGGTTTTGCATTAGGGATGCAGAGTAACATCATACTTTAACTACTAATGAACAGTCAATAAAAATAGAGCAGTCGTGAAGAGCACTGAACGATGACTAAAGAAGAAGTCAAACTGATTGTATGCAATCCAAGGGTACCTACAGTGTTATGAGCTGGTATATGATATGATATGTACATATGGTGAATGGATATGTGCTGGTGTTGTGCTGCTCTTGGCTGTACAGTAGTTTTGTCCCAGATCTGCAGTTCTCTGCAGCACAGACAGGTGGCGCTGTGCTCCGTCTGTTGGTCCCCTGAGAAACAGCTGACCTATAAAACCACATGCTCTCGCTCAATGTGCTGAGATCACAAAACACAACACACTGACCTGACCTCTCTCTCTCTCTCTCTCTCTCTTTACAGATATTTCCAGAATCTCCTTTTACACAGGTGAGTGACTTCATCAGAAAGTGTGTGTGTGTGTGTGTGTGTGTGTGTGTGTTTACAGATTTACAGTAGCACAGACTATATGATCAGAGATGTCTGAGGTCTACTGTCTGTATGATGTGAGTTGAGGACGTCTGGAGACTTCTTTGTCTGTTCGTTTGAGGAGGTCACTGTGGTTCAATTTTATTAATATTAATAATAATAATTACTATTATTATATTATTGTTATTATTATTTTCATTTATTAACGCTTTGCAAGGTCTCATTTGTTAATAATAACTGGATTTTAACTGTTATATATAATAACTTCAACTGTTTAAAGCTGCGGCACGATGGCTCAGTGGTTTGCACTGTCACCTCACAGCAAAAAGGTCGCTGGTTTGAGTCCCGCCTGGGTCATTTTCTGCTATTTTACAGACTTATTCCTCTATGTATAATTTCTTATATTATTTCAAACAACTAAAATGTCAATAAAAGTCTCTTTGTTAAGCTGTAGAGTTAAATTTCGACATCAAAAGTGGACAGAGCAGAGATCAGCATCCCATAATGCAATTCACAGCTGCAAATAAACAGACACTGTTCATTAATTGATGTTTTTGCAGTGCAGTTAGGTGTCAGTGTTGTTTGGGTGGTGTTGTTATTTGCTATAGTTGTGTATGTTTGATATTTTTGACTGCGCTGAGGTTTCTGTTCATTAGTTTGGGTCTCGCTGAGCTTGTAGAGGAAATGAGCTGAGGAGTCATTAACTCCCAGTGCCTCCACATTAATATTTCTCATTAATATTCCTGTCAGTTTATGCATTCATATTCGTCAGCGCTCTTCTGTGTCCTGCAGATGAGCAGCTTCAGTGTTTCTGACAGCGGGAGTATCTTTACTAAATCTCTCCATACACTATATAATCAATCAATGCAGAGAGATAAAAGACCCGATCCAACATGTTATGAAGGGTTTATGGGGGATCAGGCCCAATAACTGTGTTCATTAAATCTGATTTGATTAGCTAATTTAGGTGCACTTTTATTTCATTAATTAATAATTGTATTTAATTTTTATAAGTTTTTACACATTTTACAAACTTTAAATCTTTCCAAAATCTTTTTTGTTACATGTTTAAATTCTTTTACATTGGATAGTAATGTGGATAAAAATAATAGAAGGTTGTTAATAATAATATTAATATTAATAATAATAATTATAATAATAATAATAATAATAATTATTATTATTATTATCATTATCATCATTGTTATTTATAGTAATAATAATATTAATAATAATTATTATTATTATTGTTATTTATTATTATTATTATTAACATTATTATTATCATTATCATCATTGTTATTTATAGTAATAATAATAATAATTATTATTATTATTATTGTTATTTATTATTATTATTTTTTTTAGTTATTTATTATTAGTGTTATTATTATTGTAATTTTTATAATTATTATTATTATTTTATTATTATTATAATTATTATTATTTAGTTATTTATAATTAGTGTTAATTATTATTGTAATTGTTATTATTATTATTTTATTATTATTATAATTATTATTATTTTAGTTATTTATTATTAGTGTTATTATTATTGTAATTGTTATTTATTATTATTATTATTATAATTATAACTGATAATAATAATACTAAAATAATATTTAATTATATTATATTTAATAATACTAATAATAATAATAATTATTATTATTATATTTATTATTATGTTATTGTTGTAATTGTATTAATAATATTTGTATTTTATTTATTTATTATTATCATTTAGTATTATTAGTGTCAGGGTATATTTTAAATAGCTTATTTATTTATCTTCTATGTTAGGCAGTTAGTAATGAGTAAGTTTTATATATGCAGCATCCACTGATGTGACTGTCTTGATGATAGATTGTCTTCTGAAGCTTGATCTCTGGGGGTTTTCAGTGTGCGTTTGCTCTCTGGTGTCCTGCTGAGAGCCCCAGAGGAGGTGTGTATGTAGCAGCAGGCCGGATGTGGAGGGTTTGTATAGGAACAGCTCTGCTCCTCCTCCTTCCCAGAATCCCCTTTGTCTGTATTTGTGTTATTTGAGCAGATTTGGAGCACACGTGAGCGTCTGCATGAATGCCCATTGCTGGCTGCTGTCCTGCTCACTGCTGGAGCATCTAACATCCACACACACACACACACACGTCTTTCTCTAAGAGACGAGAGACTGCTGTAAAAATAACTAAGAGTTACCTAGAACATATGTAAATATGTACTATACACCACACATGCTGTACTAGATTAATAAGTTATATTATGTTAGATTATGTTATTCCATTCTATTCCATTATTATATTATATTATATTGTATTGTATTATATTATATTATATTATATTATATTATATTATATTATATTATATTATATTGTATTATATTATATTATATTATATTAAATTATATTATATTATATTGTATTATATTATATTATATTATATTATATTATATTGTATTATATTATATTATATTATATTGTATTATATTATATTATATTATACTAAATTATATTATATTATATTGTATTATATTATATTGTATTATATTGTATTATATTATATTATATTATACTAAATTATATTATATTATATTGTATTATATTATATTGTATTATATTGTATTATATTATATTGTATTATATTATATTATATTATATTATATATTTACATTATATTATATCTTATTGTATTATTATATTATATATTATATTATATTATATATTTATATTATATTATATCTTATTGTATTATTATATTATATTATATTATATATTTATATTATATTTTATTATATCTTATTGTATTATATTATATATTATATTATACTATATTAAATTATATATTATTATATTATACTATATTATACTATATTATATGTTATTATACTATATCATATTATATTATATTTTATTATATTTTTATATTATATTGTATGTTATTGTATTATATGATATATTATATTATATGTTATTATATTATATATTATTAAATCATGTGTTATTATATTATATGATTTGTTATTTTATTATATTATATTATATGTTAATATATTATATGTTATTATATTATTTATCAAATCCAAAATAAAAGTTTGTATTTACATAATGCATAATATTATGTACTCAATAATAATTTGCATAATTTATAATTCAACAAGTATGAATAATGTGTACATAAAATATAACTATATACTGTATATAAACATGCACAGTACTAATTATATTAATAATTTTAGCTGTAATTGTTTTAAATTTGAATAATGATATTAATAATTATAATAAATCCTAATGTATTATTATTTATTTTTATCTCAAAGCTTATAATTGTAAAAATTAAAATAATGATATTAAAAGTGGCAGCAGTATTAATAGTAATAATAGAAATAAATGGGTTTTATGTATTATCTTAATATTAATAATAATGTTACACTTATTAGTTAACAGTAATATTAATTTCATATTTCATTCAAGTTGTTGTTATTATCATTGCTACAAATATTGTAGAATTAATTTGATAGTAAAATCAACTCCCTGTTTAACTAGGCCAATACTATAAATCTATTGCTTGTGAAAAGCGTGTGGATGGCCCCTCAGAAGACAGCTGTCTATGTAGGCAGTAAAGGGAATGACAGTTCACCAGAGCTTCAGCATAAAGAAAACACATGCAGAGAAACTGAAAAGGGCGTTTTGGAGACACAGAGGCAGTAAAACGGCACAATCAGAGGTCACGCAGGTCACAGATGATTCATAGTCCTGCTAAACAGCCACAGTTGAAGGAAACCACATTTGCATATTTATAATCCTGAAATGGCTCCGCCCCCTGTAGCCTCTCCGCTGGTCTTTCCTCTCTGCATCAGCTCAGAAGGGCAGATTTGTTTGTTTGTGATTTTGTTGTAGCTCCGCCCCCTTTAGTGTCCACTCTAGCCTTTGCATATTCATGAAAATACTGTAGCTCCACCCCCTGTGATCTCCACTCTGTCCTTTGCATATTGATGATTGTTTTGACCTTTTCTATCTCCATTAGCTCAGTAAAGCAATGCTATGTGTGTAATTTGAATATTCATGATCATGCCATAGCTCCGCCCCCTGTAGTCTCCACCCCTGACTCCATTAGATCAGTGGGGCAGATTTAAGTATGATATTAGCATATCAATGAGTGTACAGTAGCTCCGCCTCCATAGTGTCCTCTTTTGCATTTGCATATTCATAAATGTGCAGTAGCTCCACCCCTATAGTCTCGTCTCTGGCTTTTTCTGTCTTCATCAGCTCAGTAGGACAAATTTTCCTGTGATATTTGCATATTCGCAATTGTGATATAGCTCCACCCCTTGCATCCAATTTGGTCTTTCCTAGCTATTTGCATATTTTTTAATCACACAGTAGCTCCGCCCCCTATACTCTCCACTTTGGCCTTTCCTGCGTGTATTAGGTCAGCAGGGCAGATTTGAGTGTGTTATTTGCATATTCATGTGTTTGCCGTAGCTCCACCCCCCTGTAGCCTCTGCTCTGGCCTTTGGTGGCTCCATCAGCTCAGTGTCCTCCGAGCAGCAGAGCGACGCAGGCACCATCTGTCTCCTCCAGGATAAACTCCAGCTCTTTCAGTGAAGCAGTGTTTCAGTGTGTTTGGGTCTGTGTGTGTGCTGTGGATTATCCCGTGTTTCTGGACACGCCGCCGGCTCTCATGAGGGTGTTTGAGAGTGGTGGGTGTTTGCTGACCCTCACCGCGGGTTCAGACAGACGCTCGGCCACATACATGGAGAAAACACGCTGCAGTCCTTTCCCCTTATGCTGGGCCGCAGGTACATGACTGACCATCTGTTTACTGTAATGTGCTGCTGATGTTGCTGCTTAGTGTTTGATTGTGTGTGTGTGTGTGTGTGTGTGTGTGTGTGTGTGTGTGTGTGTGTGTGTGTGTGTGTGTGTGTGTGTGTGATAGTTTGCTGTGCCATTCTTTCTTGTTTTGGTGCTTTGCTTTATTTGATTTTTTTAAGCTTTATTTTTTAATATTATTATTTAGTATGTTTTATTTTAATAACAGAAGTTTTTTTAATTTTAGTTATTTTATTTTATGTTTTATTTTAATAACTGAAGCTTTATTTAATTTTTGGTAATTTTATTTATTTATTATGTTTTATTTAAATTTTAATAAAATTTATTTATTATTTATTTCTTGTAATAAAAGAAGTTTATTAATAGTTTTTGGTTATTTATTTTTTAAATGATTTTGAAAAAAAAATTATTTTAATTTTTTTGATTTAATTTTTAATTTTTTACCTTCATAACAGAAGCTTTATTTAATTTAAGTTATATTATTTTTTATTATAATAACAAGCTTTATTTAATTTTAGTTGTATAATTTATTTTATTTTAATAATAGAAGCTTTAATTAATTTTAGTTATTTAATTTTATGTTTTATTTTAATAACAAGCTTTTTTTTTAGTTTTAATTATTTTATTTTTATTTTAATAACAAAAGCTTAATTTAATTTTAGTCATTTAATTTTATGTTTTATTTTATTAAAGAATTATTAACAGAAGCCTTTTTTATTTTATTTTTTTATTTTAATAACAGAAACTATTTAATTATTTGGTTTATTTTTTATTTTTCATGTTTTATTTTATTAGCAGAAGATTTTTATTTTATTTTGGGTTAATTATTTATTTATTTTTTATTTAAATAAGTTTTGTTTAATTTTTTGTTATTTTATTGTATTTTTTCATTCTTATTACATAAACTTTATTTTATTTTTGGTCATTTATTTATTTTTTATGTTTTATTTTAATTACAGAAGCTTTATTTTTCTGTTCATTTTATTTATTTATTTTTATTTAGGTTTAATATTAGAAGTTTTATTTAATTTATGGTTATTTAATTTTATTCATTTTATATGCTTTATTTTAATAACAGTTTTTATTTTAGGGCATACATGTGATTTTATTTATTTATTTTATATATATATATATATTTTTTTTTAAATATGAACCTTTTTTATTACTTTCAGAGAAAATAAACACTAGCTTTTTGAAATTTAATTTTTCATTTTTAAAATTTTTATTTTTTATTTTATCAGTTTTTTTTATTTTATTACTTTTTTATTTTGTAGTCCTTATTCAATCTTTCTCTTTCCCTGTGTGTGTGTGTGTGTGTGTGTGTGTGTGTGTGTGTGTGTGTGTGTGTGTGTGTGTGTGTGTGTGTGTGTGTGTGTGTGTGTGTTTGTGTGTTTGTGTGTTTGTGTGTGTGTGTGTGCTGCACCTGCTCTTGACGCTCTGTCCATCAGTCAAACACTCATTCAGACTTAATCTGATTGACTCTCGTGTGACTGACAGGGTTAACCGTCTCAATGACTACGTGTGTGTGTCTATGTGTGTGTATGCGCATCTTAAGTGCTTTAATGTGTCTGTTCATTCAAAGAACCACAAAGAAAGAAAATGTCATCTGCAAATGAAATATATGCCAATTAATTATTATCAGTTTATTAAATGTACCTGCTTCAGCTCCTGGTTAAATGAATTGTAGGTCAAGATTTGATCAGTCAGTGTTGATTCTCCCTGCTGCGGCTCATTTCATCAAACAGATCAAATAATCCTGCAGCAAACATGTTTATTATGGTCGTTCTATTCATTTATTCTGAATTCAGTCAAGCTTTGGTTCGTAATTTTAAAGGCAACTTATAAAAACAAAGAAACTCATTATCATTACATCATGAACACATCATAAAAACATCTTTAAAGTACATTAGTGGTTAAATTAGTGCCACTACTCACTGCGCCACCGCGTCACCCGTTATTAATATGCATTATTTTATTAAGTAATATGAAGCAATTATGTAAATACCTTTTAAATTGTACTTAATAACTATATTATTAATATAGTTATTAAGTTATTGATAATAATAATATAGTTATTAATAATATTACCTTTTTAATTGTACTTAATAACTTAAACTATACTAAATATTAAAACAAGCCAATAAAATAACAACATTTTATCAACAGTAAACCTTTATTGAATATGAATGAGCTGCAATTGGCCATTGAAATGAATGGGTTTCATAGCACAGTGCTTTCCGTGTCCAGTGTGAAAGCCTCTTCAGACCGTACTGTGATTTTTGCCTTCAGGGACAACAAAACCATTCACAGGGTTTTAAAATGTGAATGTTTGCATCTTGACAGTTTTAAAAAAATTCTAAATTAGATTTTAATTAGATCAGAAAAGATCTATTATCTGTTTATTTTAATGCATAATGTCTATTTTAAAAATAGCTAATTACAATAGAATTTATTAAAGATAAATTCCATTAACGCTGTACTCAACATGACTCAATATCTCATATTTTCATAATATGCAGTGTCTTTTTCATCACTGTTCATCAGCCATTTGACATTTTTCACCATTTTTATTGTGTATTATGCTTGTTTGCTATTAATATTAAATGTTGTAAAAAACGAATATGGAAAAAAAATTAAATAATAAAATATAAATACTTTATTCGTCGTTACTCTGTTATTCTGTGAATTAGGGATTCCCTAAAATTAATATTCTGCGCCAAAACGGAAACAGAAAATTCTGTAACAATAATAATAGTAACAATATTAATAATAATAATAATAGTGCTTAATAATAATAAATATAAATATAATATTGCATTATTATAAATAATAATGCTTCATAATTATGTAATATTTTATTAAATAATATGTAGCCATTATTTAAAACTATTTAAATTGAACTTAATAACTTAAATTATACTAAATAATAAACCAAGACAATAAAATAACCACAGTGAACTTTTATTGACCGTGAACAAGTCAAGGGGGTGCATTTTACCAGCGTGCCATGACAGCACAGTAGCGCTATTGTAAGCAGCAGGAACAGATATACTACATAGAAATGTCCCGTCGGCATGTAATTTGAGCGGACTTTGCTTTTCCGGTGAGCATATGCGGTTCATCTATAGATGCGTGTACATGAACTAGGGCTGCCCGATTTTGAAAAAAAACTGATGTTGCAATATTTTGTTTGTCTGCGATCTAAAAATGGCTCATGACTCTGTTTGAAACAAATTTGTCATTTTAGATTGATTTGAATTATTTTGTAGGGGAAAATAAACCTTGTTGTATGGTTTCCTGTGGAATCGAACAGTGCAGAAATTCAATAGTAATTTGTAAAATAACAATGTATAGTCTTCATTGTAGCAATAACTAAATACAGTTCGTCTTTGTTAAAGCTTCAGGTGTAAATTCGCTTGAAATCTTACACCATCACAAGACGTAAAACACATCCAAATGGAAATCTTTCACTCTGTTAGGGTTCAACCTTGTGATGATACTACAAATGACATGTTCTGTACTGTGGTTCCTTGTTAATTCCAACTTGACATTGCAAATCATGCGATGTGACAGACATTGCGATATCGATTCTGAAACTATATTTTGTGCAGCTCTAACATTAACAGAATATCCAAAAAGCAGAATATAGAGCTTTCTTTGGTCAGCACAGCAAGAAAACACTCATGTGTGGCACAAGCCATTGAAATGAATGGGTTTCATAGCACAGTGCTTTCCGCGTCCAGTGTGAAAGCCGCTTCAGATCATACAGTGATCATGGCTTGAGGGTGAATAAAACCAGTGCTTTCAACACTGCAAGTCAGCGCAGCACATCATAGACATTTATTCGACTCCTATTTTTCATATTTCGTCACTAATAGTGATATTTCCACAGAGAAACAGCATGTAGAATGACCGAACATCATTAGCTTTTGATTGCATTTGAATTGAATTGAACAGGGCAGAATAAACAGAGGAAATATTGCTGCGCTTTTTCTCTGAACGACTCCAACACACACTCACAGATACATAGAGAGAGATGTCCTTGTCAAATCCAGTGACAGGTTATGCTTTAGTGCTGTCATCGCAGGAGTTTGGGGATGCTGTAAACATTTCCCAGAAGACTGATGGAAACCTGTGACATGTAAAGCAGATCCGTTGGCTGTTTGGAGGTTGTTGTTTTGTGTGTGTGTGTGTGTGCACAAGCCAGACATGCTTTAGTGAGATTAAACTGGAAAATATGGGCTGGAATATAAAGATAATCTGCGACCCCTGAAGAGCAGGTTAAGCATAATAGCTGTTATTGCCATCAGATCAGATCTGATGCACTATGGAGATGGCTTTTAATATGGTGTGTTTCTCTGTGTGTTTTCAGAGTAAGTTGTATGTCTAAAGACTGCTTTAAAGGCTTGTTTTTGGAGGCTTGTTCATTCATTTTCCTTCAGCTTAGTCTTTATTTCTGAGGTCGCCACAGCGGAATGAACCGCCAACTATTGCATCATAAGTTTTGCACGGCGGATGCCCTTCCAGTACTGGGGAACACTCATACACACTCATTCACACACTCACTCATACACTACAGCTAATTTAGTTCATCAATTCCCCTATGGCGCATGTGTTTGGACTGCGGGGGAAACTGGAGCACCTCTAGCAAACCCATGCCAACACGGGGAGAACATGCAAACTCCGCATAGAAACGCCAACTGACCCAGCCGAGGCTCGAACTAGCAACCTTCTTACTCTGAGACCACAGTGCTACCCACTGAGCCAAGTTAATAAAGGGAAATCACAATCAAGGGCTTGATCATGTCATTTAAATATATTTGCATGTAAACATTCAGTGTACTGAGAGCAGAGAGTGTTTCAAATCCCTCCGAATGTACTAGTTAGGGTGCTGCTTAAGGGGGGGAAAGGGCTCACAGCATGGCTCTGTGCTGGGGAGGAAGGCAGGCTTTGTTCTCTATGAGCCATTCAGATTTGGTGTTTGTTGTGTCTTGGTGTAGGGGCGTGTCCTATCTTAAGCCACGCCCCTGCACACCTGGATGCAGCTGAGGCTGTGGAAAATGATGAGACATCAGTGGTGAACATGAGTCACACGCGGCCCAGACTGGAGTGTGTGTGTGTGTGTTGTGTGTGTGTGTGTGTGTGTGTGTGTGTGTGTGTGTGTGTGACCCTTTACGTTATTTAATTTTTAAAAAGCGAGGTATAATGTAAATAATCACCGTGTTTTGGCACATTTTTGCATGTATTTGAGCATGAAAGCGCTCACCTTAAAGATGACTTCTTTACCTCTGACTTCTGACCTCTGAGGCTGAGCACACACACAACATCATGCACTCTCGTTCACGCTTTTAAAAACATGAATGAATGCAGTACACATCAGTAAATAAAGTATGTATGTAATGTGCATTTATTTATATAGTGCATTTATTGTGTATAGCCATACACCTAAAGCGCTTCACAATCACGAGGGGGGTCTCTCCGCACCACCACCAGTGTGCAGCATCCACTTGGATGATGCGACGGCAGCCAAAGGACAACAGCGCCGGTGCTTCACCACACGCCAGCTATTGGTGGAGTGGAGAGACAGTGATGGAGCCTATTCAGTGGATGGGGATGATTGGGAGGGCATGATGGGTAAGGGTTGATGGAGGGAATTTGGCCAGGGGTTACACCCCAACTCTTTACCAGAAGTGTCATGGGATTTTTAATGACCACCGAGAGACAAGACCTCAATTTAACTTCTCATTTAAAAACCTGACAGTATAGAGTCCTTATCACTATACTGGGGCATTAGGACTCACTCAGACCAGAGGTTGATCGCCCCCTGCTGGCCTCTCTAACACCACTTCCAACAGCAATGTGGTCTCCCATCCTGGTACTGACCAGGCTCAGCCTTGCTTACCTTCAGTGAGTAACCGGTCTTGCAGGGTGATATGGTCCATCCCATGCTGCAAACACCCCAGTTACAGTACATGCTTTTCCTCATCTTCATGTGAAATGTACTGCTGGAAAGGGAGCGGGATTATTGCTGATTAATGCTTATTTATAATCCTTTTGATCGTGCAGCCCTAATATAACCTTTAACCTGAGGTTACTCTTACTGTAAAACATGTACAGTAGTTAAAGTCTGCCTTCCTTCTCTCTGTGAATGTGTTGACTGTGTGTTTTGATGATGGAGGCAGACAGACTGCAGGGTGTTTGGATGATGTCACTGTCTGATGGTGTGTGTGTGTGTGTGTGTGTGTGTGTGTGTGTGTGTGTGTGTGTGTGTGTGTGTGTGTGTGTGTGTGTGTGTGTGTGTGTGTGTGTGTGTGTCATTCATGAATCTGAATGGCTCATTCACTGATCTTTGATGATCATATTTCAGCCACAAGAGCAGACATGTGAAATGAGCTGTGCTGAAGGGAAAGGGGGAATCTCCGACGATTTCAGTGCATGTGGACGTTCATTACTGTAATGCGTCCAGGTGTTCTGTGATTCTCTGTAGTGCATACCTGTCAACATTGGGATGTGAAAATAAGGGATATGCCCACCATAATAAGGGATATGCCTCCCCCCCAACCCGCCTTAAAAAATCCCATAATTACTAAATATGTTCATTATGAGCTTTTTTATTGTAAATAAACAGTTAAATGGTCAGTAAAATGTTTTAAAATTATTATTATCAAAAGAAAAATAAATATATACATTAGCAGCGAATACACTAGCAAACAGTTCAGCTTATTAAAATTAATATCCATTATAATGAAATAGAATCAAGCTATCAAATCTCATTAGCCGTTTCTCCACTGACTTACACATTCTGATTAAAGAACAGCGAATGACTCTCTCATTTATTACGATTTTTTTCTCTCCGCTTCAAATCGCGTGTACAGAATCCGTTTGGGAAACAGCGTCTGTTTATCAGTATGGAGCGCGTCAGCTGACAGTCATGCACCAATATATGACTGTTTTGAGGATTGTATAGGACGGGCGACGGCACCAGTAATCAAAAGGACTGTGAGTGGCGCTGTTTTTAATATTTATTTATGAGTGTTTTCATTCCTAAACAAAGCAAAAGCACAGAAGACTCGCGTTTAAGAGCAAGGGGCGACCCCTGGTGGTTCGGTAGTATGGGCTGCGTATAGCGAGGCTTGGCTGTTCAGAGAAAAACTGAAAATTCGGGAGAAATACGGGAAAATACCTTTACGGGATTATAGCAGGATAGTATTGTAAAATACAAGAGAATCCCGGGGAAAAACAGGAGGGTTGACAGGTATGGTAGTGTCTCGATGATGATCGTCATTAGTTGTTTAATACCGCAACACTAAAATAAGAGTCATCCTTTTCATGTGTTTTTAGACTGTGTTCTTATTAATATCCTGTGTATCACTTTAATAAACACATTTTTTAAAAGGCCTTATGTCTGCGCCAGTGGTGTAGTGGTTAGTGCGTTGTGCCGCCTCGTGGTCCTATGTCGATCCTTCCCCTCTTTCTGCTCCCCATGCTTTCTTGTCAATACTCTCTAGTTTCCTATACAATAAAGGTGAAAACAACAAACAATTATTATAAAAAAACCTTATAAATAAATAGTGACTTTATTTATTCACCAGAGACATTTATATTTTCACTATATTTATATTTTTCACTTTTTTGAAATACATAAGTTATTAATATGTCTCATTTTATTTGATTAATTAATATTTGATTATATTTGGTTGTCTATTTTGACATGTAAATGTTTAATTGATGTAGTTTAGAAGACAATTGCACGTACAGTCAGTGAATTAACTAAACTAAAAATATAATACTTTTAAATTAAGTTTAATACACAATTAGTACATTAACTAGTGAAATATATATATATATATATACACACACACACACACACATATGTAAATATATATATATATATATAGCATAGAGTCAGCATAGAGTCGGAGCTAAACTAAAATGAATGAAATGACACATTTTACTGAATATTTAACCTGAGCTGAAGGGACTTTTATTTTGAAGTGGTGTCCTGCAGTGACTGCCGGAGTGTCACTGATTGTATCTTGATTTATTCTGCAGTAGTTTTCAGCTGCTGTCATTTCTCAGATTAGTCTTCGTGTGTGTGTGTGTGTTTATCTTAGTCCAGGGTGTGTGTGTATGATGTTTGTGATGTGATAAGCAGTGGTCTGGGACTGCTGGAATGCTGTGGATGGGAATGTTCTGGAATGTCGCCGCTGAGATATCAGTCCTTCCCAGCATTCCTTACTCCAGTGTGTTTCATCAATTGCAGTTTGTGTACTTACACTTAATTATATCCTACAAGTATGTACTGAGTGTGTAACAGAGGAGTGTGCAAGCTGTGGGACTGTTCTGTTGCTTAGTTACAAGTCCTGTCAATCATCTTGGCACATCCTCTATAGTTATTCTATAAGTGATTTCTCTCTGTATTCGAGCACAGTAATCTGCCACTCCATTGTATAGAGAAATGTTTAATGAAACTTAATGATGCCTTCAACACCCACAGTAATGATTGTGGAGATTTTAAAAAGAGGCGTGGCCTGTTGGGTTGTGGGCGTGTTTAGTTTTGGCAGGATTCATTCTTAAAGGGGTAGTTCACTCAAAAATTAATGTTCAGTATCATGAAGCACAAATGGTGCTCTGGTGATTGCAGCATTAACCCTGCTGTAATCATCACTTTGTAATGGAAACTGATGTGCTTTTCATCTGACTGATCATCTGCTCCTGCATTACGCCTCTGTGTTTCACTGCATTTATTATGTAGTTCATGCTTTCCATATTTCTCTGTCTGTGACTCCTTGTCTGCTTCACACACACAGAGAGTAACATATCCTCAGACTGAGGCACTGCTGTGACAAATGCCTCATAGAACATTTTACTTGGGTATAAAATGTAGTACTGCATGTTTTAGTGGAAAATATTTTTTTAAAACTGGCATTTTGTTCAGGTTTTCAGTGCTTGTTTTTAGTTTTATATACTTTGATTAGTGTCTATGTTGTTTTTATACTGTGTTGACTGATTTTTATGTTAGTTTTAGTTGTGTTAATACTTCAAGTTAAACTAAAAATGAGAAATATTACAATACTTTGGCATCTAACTAAAATTCAATCAAAGTTTTTAAAATTTGTTTATGTTTTATTTTATTATAATAATATTTATATTGTATATTTATTTTATTTATAATATTTTTATTATATTTATTTATTTATTTTATTAATAGTATTCATTATATTTGTTTATATTATTATAATTATATTTATTTATTTGTTTTTATTATTAATATTATCATATTTATAGTATTTATTTATTTTTATTATTATAGTTATAGCTATATTATTTATTTTATTTATTTATATTATTATAATTATATTTATATTATTTATTTGTATTATTATAGATATATTTATAATATTTATTTATATTATAATTTTTATTATATTTATATTATTTATTTATTTTTATAATTATATTTATATTACTTATTTATTTTAATTATATTTATAGTATTTATTTATTTGTATTATTAAAGTTATATTTATAATAATTATATTATTATTATATTTATATTATTTATTTATTTGTATTACTATAATTATATTTATTTATATTATTATAATTATATTTATATTGTTTATTTATATACTTTATTTATAATATAATAATTCCATTATTTATTATTTATTTATTTGTTTATTTTATTAGTTATTTTAGTTATATTAAAATTATAATAATACAGTTTGATATTATATATTAAATATTATTAGCATTAATTTGATTAGTATTAAAAGAAAACTATTTTAATAGTATAACAACTGTAAAATTTCAATACAAAGATTTATTCTAATTTAATTTAATTTATTATAATTTGAATGTAACTTTTATATAAAATTAGATAAATATAAAAACCCATTAATTCATTCATTTTCACTGAGTTTAGTCCCTTATTTATCAGGGGTCGCCACAACGGAATGAACCTTCCATAAATTAAAAAACTGTAATGTTTAAATATAACACTAAGCCAGATCATAATTATTGTTTGGTCAATATTATTGTTTTTTGGTGAAGAAAGAGAAGATTCATGTGTCTTCTGTTTATTTGCAGAATATGACCGACACCTAGCGTACGGTAAAGGCATGGCGACGGCATTCCTGGAGCCCACCCCGAACCACACGCTGAGCGTCGGGGCCAAAGCCCGACTCAGTGCGGGGACAGAGCGGGTTCCGGGGGCCCCCGACCGGGTCCTGAAGGTCTTCCATCACTTCGAAAACAACAGCGAGCACAGCACCTGGTCCAGCAACATCCGGCACGGAGACGCCACTGACGTCAGGGTGAGCACAACAACACACAGTTACTATTATTGTTATTATTCAGCATTATTTTACATTATCACTGTTTATACTATAATGCTTGGCTGATTGGCTGATGAGGGGTCTAAAGTTTGCCGATATGTTCAGAGAAACGCTCAGCTAAAGTAGTTCCGGCAGGTTTTGAGCACATTACATCTCCATGTCACTTCACTGAATGATTTGAGTTGTTTTACTGTCAATCATATGAAACACAACTGAAAGCTTTCGAGGAGATGTAAAAGAAACTAGATCTACACACAGGAGATGTTCAAGGATGAAAATGTTTTATTTAATCAAATATTTGATCAAAGTATGTGTTTTTAGTTTTTATATAGTACATAGGATTTCGTCAGTATAAATAGTTTATGCTGCATGTTGTTATATAAATACCTGGAAGATGGATAGACAGACAGACAGACAGACAGACAGACAGGCAGACAGGCAGACAGATAGACAAATAGATAGATAGACAGATAGATAGATAGATAGATAGATAGATAGATAGATAGATAGATAGATAGATAGATAGATAGATAGATGGATGGATGGATGGATGGATGGATGGATGGATGGATGGATGGATGGATGGATGGATGGATGGATGGATGGATGGATGGATGGATGGATGGATGGATGGATGGATGGATGGATGGATGGATGGATGGATGGGTAAATAGATAAACAGATGGATGGATGGATAACCTAAAATAAATAAATACAACTTACCAAATAATTAAATATATTATAAATGT
This sequence comes from Danio rerio, assembly GCF_052040795.2. Lineage (NCBI taxonomy): Eukaryota > Metazoa > Chordata > Actinopteri > Cypriniformes > Danionidae > Danio > Danio rerio. Next base: position 2,179,551 of record NC_141039.2, read on the forward strand.
TTATGAATGTATGCATTTAAAAAGGCAATTGTATTTTTGTATAAATAATATATATTTATGTATAATTGTTATGTTTTTTATTTAAAAAAGATATAAAATAATTTTATAAAACATAATATAAATGTTTTATAAATAAAATAGCAAATGAATGTGAATGATAATAAAAATAAATAAATAAATAAGGAAATGGCTCAAAAAAATAAATAAATACACACAACAAACCAAAACTGTATTAATTCTTAATTATATATTATAAATGTTTAAAAATGTATACATTTAAAAAAATAAACTATTTTATTTCTTTGCGTGTGTGTGTGTATATTTTGTAAATATGTAAATATTTTTAATAAATAATTCGCATATTTAATAAATCTAAAAAATAAATGTGAATATTTAGTAAATCATACATTTAAATTTGTAATGTATTATTATTATTATTACTATATAGTAGAATATAAATATATAATATATTATAATAAATATTATATAATATTATAAATATAATGTAATATTTATAATATATTAATATAATTTTAGAATATATTATTATAGTTTTGCAGCTGTAAAAAAGTCTACAACCAGACAGTGTATTAAAATTAATGATTTAGTTTAATTTGTGGGTCTGAGCAGGTCTGATGGTTGTTTTTACTTTTGTTTAAGTTTAATGTGGTAAAAAAGTGTGTGTGTTTTTTTTTTTTACACCATATGGATTTGGTGTCAAACAAATGAAGCTTCATAGTATGCAAATATCAGGCTTTCTTCACTGTAATGTGTGGATTATTGTGCTTGTGTGGAAATCTCCAAAAGCTCAGGTTTCAGCTGAAGTCTTGATTTCCCCCGTGGGATTGATCTGATGAGAGACTCGGAGGTGAAAGAGTCTCAGTTAGAGATGCTGTATTGATCTGCGTTTGTTTTAAGCGGATTGATGCTCAAACATCCGCAGGAAGGATAAACTCCTCCTCATGATTGGATGGTCTCTGGTGACCTCTCATGTTTGACCTCTGAGGCTTTATATCCGACCCGTTCCGTCTGGACACACACTGCCTTAATATATGATCATGTCAAGCCAAAAAGAGCAAGCTTTAGTCTGATTGTTCTCGATCATTTATGTTAAGCCAAGAAGATACAGAAAAAAAAAACAGTGGTCAGTTTTTAAAACCATGTTTTCTTTAGGCTATTGTACAAAAACATGTGTTTATTACACTTACACTCACCGGCCACTTTATTAGGTACACTTTACTAGTACCGGATTGGACCCGTTTTGCCTTCAGCGTTGCCATAATCCTTCGTGGCAGAGATTCAACAAGGTACTGGAAATTATTTTACTCCTTATTTACATGATAGCGTCAGATATGCTGCAGATTTGTCGGCTGCACATCCATGACGCCAATCTCCCGTTCCACATCCCAAAGGTGCTCTATTAAATTGAGATCTGGTGACTGTGGAGGCCATTTGAGTACAGTGAACTCATTGCCATGTTCAAGAAACCAGTCTGAGATGATTGTGCTTTATGACATGGTGCGTTATCCTGTGGCACCCGGTGTGGTCTTCTGCTGCTGTAGCCCATCTGCCTCAAGGTTGGATGTTCAGAGATGCTCTTCTGCAGATCTCGGTTGTAACGAGTGCTTTTTTGAGTTACTGTTGCCTTTTGATCACCTGGAACCAGTCTGGCCATTCTCCTCTGACCTCTGGCATCAGGTGTATATTGCTGAGTGTGTTTGTTTGCTGTTTTGCCTGGTTTATGCTTGTCATTGGGAAATAAAACTAGCATTAATCCCGGTCTTATTTACCCTCTGGTGTTCCTTATTTGTAAATTATCATTGTCAAAAAGGGGCAAATGTTTGTAAAGTACCCTCTGTTTTGTTTAAGAACATCAATCAGATTTATTTTTATTTAATAATATTTTTTGCTGTCTTATTTTGAATTTTAAGAGGGTTTTGTGGTAATAGTTAATATTTATGCAGTAATTAACATTCATTTTCCCCTCTATTATTTCAGTTTTAATTTCTTGCAGTGTTATTGCAGTCACTGTAGTAGTATTTTCTGATTTATGCTGTGATAAAAATAGATTGAAAATAGAACAAAACTCCAATATCCAGTGTTCAGATTTACTTCTAAATATGTTTGCACATCACTGCATATCTATTTGAAGAATGTGACTGATTTGCATATTTAAATAGCTTTTTAGAGAACAGTTGTCTCATATTGTGATGAATCTAGTCGTGTATTTGAGACTTTTGTGTTTTTGTCCTCAGATGTCTCCTATCTGTAGCACTAGTTTCTTCCACATCTCCTCCAAAGCCTCCTGTTGTGTTCTGATGTGATTTTTGACTGTGAAATGGAGCCGTAATGCGCTCAAAACCTGCCGAAACTACTTTAACTGTGCTTATCTGAAAATACAGGCACGCCTTAGAATGCTCATCAGCCAATCAGAATCAAGCATTCAGCCTCCTCTGCAGTATAAGGCAAAGTAAAACTGTTTTTCTTCTGATCGAGCAAAACTGTTGAAAACAATTTATTTGTGTTGAATTTAAACAAATAAAATACATTTAATAATGTTCAACTTAATTTCAGGCCAAATAAGTTGTTTACAACCACTTAACGTCAAAAAAATTGAGTAAATCCAAGGAATCATCTTTGAATAATTTTTTTTTAGTGTGGCTGAAGTCCAACAAGTCAGATATTAATGCGGCTGAATTTCTGCTTTTCTAATGCTGCATGAGGTCTTACAGGCTCGGGGGCAATCGTGTCTCTGATCATTTTAAGCTTCACCAGCGTGGATGTTCAGATTTCCAGCAGCAGGGATTTTATTTCTCCTGAGCTTCATACAGACCGACACAGATTAACATGACAAATCTTCTGTGTCACGAGGAGAGATTTTGATTCGCACAGCCGTCCAGGAGAAGATGGACAAACTAGTGTAAATCACTAGATTATATTGAGCAAACAA
>NC_141039.2:2187500-2245000 GCF_052040795.2 Danio rerio
TTAAACAGGTTATTCCAGATAGTAACAGTAGGGATAAATAATTGACAAGACAAAACATCCATATTGAAGACATTCACTCGATCATTATTTAACAGTGCTATTTAAATAATCGAAGGGCATGGAAATTATCTTTTTATTATTTGTTTTGCTTTAATTTAATTTAATTTTTTATTTATTTTATATTAATTAAATTAATTTTTATTTTATTTTTATTTTATTTCAATTTAGTTTTGTTTTCAGTTTCAGTTTTATTTAATTTTGTATTATATTATTGTTATTATTATTTTATATTATTTTAATTTACTTTAATTTTGTATAACATAATTTTAATCTAGTTTAATTTTGTATTATATTATTTTAAAATTTATTTTATTTTAATTTAATCTTATTTTATTTTAATTTAATTTAATATAATTTTTTATTTAAATAAATTTTATTTTATCTTGTTTTTTTTTATTTAATTTTGTATATTATTTTATATTTTATTTTAATTTTATTTTATTTATCTTATTTTAATTTTTCTTTTTATTTTGTACTTGGTATTTTATTTTAATATTTAAATCTGTTTTATTTTATTTATTTAATGACCATAACAATGCAATAATTGTATTGGTCTAGAACAGCACACTTTAGTTTCTTATCCCCTCCCCAATGGTCATCCAATTATGAGCACCTGTATGTGTGTGTGTGTGTGTTTGATGCTTTAGGCACATGATGACGTCTCCTGTCCGTCTCTTTAATCTGCAGTCTTTTATTCTGTGTGTTCAGGTATGAGCTGAGGATCCGTTACCTGCCGAAGGGCTTCCTGACTCAATTCACTGAAGACAAACCCACACTCAACTACTTCTATCAGCAGGTGAGTGTCTCTGAGTGTGTATGTTTATGTGTGTCTGTGCGCGTGCCATTCAGAAGCCTCTTCAGCTCACAGCAGCGCAGCATTGAGTGTGTGATTTCCCAGAATCCTCCTCCTGGACTCATGCTTTAGCTTTATAGAGGCTGTTGAGGATGTGGACAAAAGAAGGAGGTGACGGCAGTGTGTGTGTGTGTGTGTGTGTGTGTGTGTGTGTGTGTGAGTGTGTGTCTGCACAGATTAACTGCTTTTATTCTGCAGTGTGTGACGACTGATTTACTGTGTGTGTTTGGAGATGAACACCTGCTGCTGTGTCACTGTATAAAACAGCAAACAGCTGGTGCTCACACACTCATTCACACACACTCATTCACACGCACAGATACACACACACACTGTTGTAACAATAACAATGACATCACATATAATTACATCACATGATGCGCATGACCTTTTTTGTATTAAATAATAAGTTAAAATAATAATTTTATTGCGTGTGCGTGTGTGTGTGCGCATGTGTGTGTGTGTGTGTGTGTGTGTGCGGCAGGTGAAGAATGACTACATGCTGGAGGTTGCGGATCAGGTGGAGCAGGAGGTGGCGCTGAAGCTGGGCTGTCTGGAGATCAGGTGTGTAAACTCTTGCTCATGTCAGACACACACACAGACACACACACTCATATACACACACACACACACACACACACACTGACCTGTGCTGTTTCTGCTGCAGGAGATTCTACAGAGAGATGAGGGGAAACGCTCTTGATAAAAAGTCCAACTACGAGCTCTTAGAGTGAGTACTGATGACTGACACACACACACATACACACACACACACACACACACACACACACACACACACGTTTATTTTTGTGAATTGTGGGGATATTCCCAGCTCCCAGGCTGATTTAATACATAAAAATTTAAATATATATTTCTGAACCATTTTTTTATTAAATTGTGTTTAATTTTAATACATTTTATTTTAATTTTGCTTTACTTTGTTTCATTTTAATTTACATATAAATACATTTGATTTAATTTCACTGCTTTAACAATTCGTTTCATTAAATGTACTTATTTATTCATTTATTAAAATGAATATATTTAAACTAATTATATATTTTTTTACTTGCACAAATATTAGTTTAATTGAATTAAATAAATGTTATTTTTTAAATTAAATTTAAATGTATTTTATTTTATTTCCCTGGCCTCGACGATTGGTTTTAAAAATATCTGTGTAATTCTTAGCTATTTTTATTTCACTTTTTGTAAGTTATTTATAGTTGAAATAGTAGAACATTTGAATAATTAAATTTTTGTATATAATTTTAACAGTTTTTTATATAGTTTCAGTTTTAGTGAACTATACTAACTGTGCTTAATTACACTCATGAACAGCTGATTAGATTATAAACTGCATAATAACATCATCGTCTCTTACTGTAATTTCACTTATCATATTTGTGATGACTTATATTATTTCTGTAGTATTTGTGTAGCTGTGTGTGTGTGTGTGTGTGTGTGTGTGTGTGTGTGTGTGTGTGTGTGTGTGTGTGTGTGTTCACTTCTCTGAACTGGATTTTTAGTGCAGTGGTTTAAGCGATCGTCGATTCTGGATGTCCATAAACACGGGTGAATAGTTTGGCGGAGAGCCACCGGTTAAAGCTGAAGCCAAGCGCTTTTCATTTCCATCCAATGATGAAACAATCATCAGGGACTGTGGAGTTTTATTGGCCTTTAAATCCACAGTCAGAGAAAACACACCGACACACACTCCTTCATTTAAAACACAAACCTCTGTCTGTAATACTGCAATATTAGCATGCACCTGAAAAGATCTGACAGGTGTGCAGTTTATTCTGTTATAGCAAGTGCTCAAAAATGACAATTCAACAATTTAGCATGTTTATAAACGTTTGGCAAAGACATAAAAGTCCTTCAGATCAAGCTAATCTTGCTAATTAAAAAGAATTTCACTGCATCTGCCTCTGCTTTGTCTCCTGTTTCTGCGTTACAGGAAGGATGTTGGTCTTCGCCGCTTCTTCCCCAAGAGCTTGTTGGAGTCGGTGAAGGTGAGTCTGTGTTTTCTGGACAAACACATTTGGGTTTTTAATCGTGTGTTGTCTGGTAGACCTGATGTGATTGGCTCAGTTTAAGTCATTTGCATGAATTCATATTGATGCATGATACTGCCCTCATGGTTTTATTTATATGTATATGTATTTGTGAGAGAGAGAAATGCCCCATTCACTCGGGGCTTCAGCGTCAAAGCTTGACTGAAGGCGGGTCTGAAGTTGTGCTAATGTGATTGTCATAGCAGCGTCAGCCAATGAAATTCAATCAGCATTAGGCCACTGTCTAGCTGGTGAATTTGCATACAGCGATCTGATTGGCTGACGCTTCCGTCCACAATGCAGTTTGGCAACGCCTGACGTCACCCATTCAAAGTGAATGGGAAGCGTTAACCCTGACGCCCCGTGTGAATGGGGTGAGAGAGAGAGTTGAAGTCCTAAGTTGAAGAATTATTAGCCCCCCTGTATATTTTTTCCCCAATCTCTGTTTGACGGAGAGCAGATTTTTTTCAACACATTTCTAATCATAATAGTTTTAATGACTCATCTCTAATAACTGATTTCTCTTTCCCATGATGAAAGTAAATAATAATAGACAAGATATTCTTCAAGACACTTCTATACAGCTTAAAGTGACATTTAAAGGCTTAACTAGGGTAATCAGGGTAAAGTTAGGGTAATTAGGCAAGTCATTGTATAACAGTGGTTTGTTCTGGAGACAATCCAAAACAATTATTGCTTAAAAGGGCTAATAATATTCCCCTTAAAATTGCTTTAAAAAAATTAAAAACTGCTTTTATTCTAGCCGAAATAAAACAAATAAAACTTTCACCAGAAGAAAAAATATTATCAGACATACTGTGAAAATTTCCTGAATCTGTTCAACATCAAAAAATTAAATATATTAAAGTAATTTATTTAAAAACTCTAAAAACTTTTTTAACGGTCTCAATTATTTCTGCACTGTTATTTTATTAGCATTAATTAATAATGATGTTTCTTAATAAAATAGAAAAGAGGCAAATTTTCTCAAGTAAAGCCGCCTTCTTCCAGCTTTTTTGACCTTTCCCATAATGCCTCTGCAGATGTAAACTCAGATACGGCTTTGACTTCCTGTCAGGAAGGGTGGATCGTCCATCTGAAGTGACCGCTCGTGTTTTCTGATATGATCTGTGTGCGTGTGTGTGTGTGTGTGTGTGTGTGTGTGTGTGTGTGTGTGTGTGTAATGTTATTAGGCTTCCAATCATACCTTTCAGAGCTCAGACGATCACTAACAGCTTTGCTATTGTATTTAATGTATTGTTATTGTATGTAATAACAGTGCTAATATTGAAAATATATTAACAGCACTAACATCATAAATATAATAACAGCTGTAATAGATCATTATAGATGACTATGGTGTTTATTATTGTGTCTGATTGATTATGCATATTACTACCAAAAACATTTGTATTAATAAAAGGAAATACCAGTTTAAAGTGTTTTCAAGCTGATTTTGCACATTTATCTTGACATTAGCCTGTGCTTCAGCACGATGTTATTAGTTTGATTGTTTTGGATCAGTGTGTTTGAAGTGTAACGCTGCTCTTTCTCTCTGGGTTTCAGGCTAAAACACTGAGGAAACAGATCCAGCAAACTTTTAAGCAGTTCGCCAACCTGAACGACGAGCAGAGCGTCCTCAAGTTTTTCGAGATCCTGGCGCCCGTTTACAGATTCGACAAAGAGTGTTTCCGCTGCGCTCTCGGGGTACGACACGTCACTGCTCATCATCACTGAATATACTGCTGAAAATGGCTGAAAATACTGAAAAAATTACTAGAAATACTGCTGAAAATACTGATGAATATACTGCTGAAAATGACTGAAAATACTGAGAAAATGATTAGAAATACTGCTGAAAATACTGATCAATATACTGCTAAAAATAGCTGAAAATATTGCTGAAGAACTGAAGAAAATGACTAAATATTGCTGAAATTGACTAGAAATACTGCTTGAAATACCAATATTTTTAGCTATTTTCAGCAGCATGTTCATCTGTATAATACTGCTGAAAATGACTGAAAATACTGAGAAAAATGATTAGAAATACTGCTGAAAATACCAATGAACATACTGCTGAAAATGACTAAAATACAGATGAAAATACTGGTTAAATACTAATGAAAATGCTGATGAACATACTGCTGAAAATGGCTAAAAATATTGCTGAAATATTGATGAAAATATTGATCAACAAACTGTTAAAAATGACTGAAATTATTACCAAAAATGACAAAATTATTACTGAAAATGACTGAAATCCTGGTCTGTTCTGCCCTCTAGTGCTCCTTGGTGAAATTACATCCCCTGACACTGATATGAATGGAGTTTTACACAGCTATGAATGGTTCTTGTTAGTTATTAAGCTGTATTTGGCATTGTACTATATACTATATAATACATTTGGTGTAAGGAAATGAATGCTTTATTTAGCAGGGGTGCGTTAAATTGATCCAAAGTGAAAGAAAAGACATTTCTGTTTAAAATAGTGAATAAATAACTTTCTATTTATTAAAAAAATCCCCAAAAATGTATCACATTTTCCACCAAAATGTGAAGCAACTGAAATAATTAAATGTCAATAAATCTTCATTTGTATTCATCATTATTATTATTTATTTTACAAAAAATGTCAAATATTATTACAATTTGACATACATTTTTAATATTACTGTATTATTGATCAAATGACAGCTTTGTTCATTTTAAAATTAAAATAACTCTATATTTATATCATTAAATGTTCAAATATTTACATTTTAATTGAATTATTTGTTTAAAATATTGGTAATCATGTTTAACTTTCTCTCTTTGTTTCTGTTTCAGTCGAGTTGGGTCATCTCAGTGGATCTTGCGATTGGTCCAGAGGAGGGCATCAGTTATCTGACAGACAAGGGCTCCACGGTATTAATAATAATAATAATAATTCCTTCTATTTATATAGCGCTTTTCTGGACACTCAAAGCACTTTACACATTCAGGGGAGATCTCCTCAGAAACCACCACCAGTGTGCAGCATCCACCTGGATGCCAGGGTTAAACCCTTACTCTTTTTCCAAGGACATCCTGGGATTTTTAACATCCACAGAGAGTCAGGACCTCAAATTAACAGCGCTCACTGAGCAGTATAGAGTCCTCTTCACTATACTGGGACGTTAGTTCCTACACAGACCGCAGCTTGAGCGCCTCCTGCCGGTCTCACTAACACCACTTCAAGCAGCAACCTAGCTTTAACATGTGGTCTCCTATCCAGATACTGACCATGCTTGGCTTCAGTGGGCGACCATGTGAGAGCTGCAGAGAGCTAGCTGCCAGTAACCTTATTACCTCCATCTCCATAACAATAACCAACGAGTTCCATCTATTTATCTTAATCTGAGTTATTTCTGTTTGTTTATTAGTTCTATTTATGAGTAGCTCCGCCCACAGTCAAATCTCATTGGTCCTGCTATTAAAAACGAAAGTTGTGAGTGGCTCTAACTCTTATAAATCAGTCATCAATGAGGTCTGAGCTGAGTTTGCTCCTCTAATAATGACTCAGTTCAGCTCAATAGGAACATCATTGTTTAAAGACGTGATTGACTGCAGGGCTGATGCTTTCACAGGAAATGTTGAGGCTCAGAAGTCTGATGTTTGTGAGAGGGAATTTCTTCATGTTTTCTGTGCCGTCTGAGCGCATGTTTCTCTGCTTTCAGCCCACACACCTGGCCAACTTGACTCAGGTGCAGAGCATCCATTACTCCTGCGTGGAGGAGAAGGAGAGGAAGGGTGTGCTACAGCTGGATGTCGCTGGAGCCGCAGAGGTAAAACACACACAGATGTGAAGCGCTGATGTTTTGATGACTGCTGGAAGTGTTTAGATTGTGATCTGTGACTCAGGAGGCTGTATATCCAGCTCTGCAGGCTGTCATTTCAGTCTGTCACTGTTATTTTGGGTCTTGGCATCCTCATCTGTACTTTGTCAGTGTTTTTCTCTCTTTCTGACTGTCTGTCTGTCCTCCGGGAGACATCTTTACACAGGTTTAGAGAATCTGGTGGATTTCTTAGGCTGATTTAGTCAGTGTGTTATTGTTTAATAAAACTAAGATATTAAAAACGAGTTGGAGTATAACAGAAAAAATATATGTAAGACATATTAATAGATTACTAGTTACTAATATATTAATAGACTAAATGTACCGTATTTTTACTAAATACACTATATAGATATAGTATACATGCTAAACTGAAAAAATAAAGCTGATTATGAAGATTGTCATTTGTAAATAGAAATAAAATTAGTAAAAATGGCTGATTGTAAGATTAATCATATGTAAAAAAAATAATAATATCGATAGTTAAAAAAATGAAAAATATATGTAAATTAGAAATGTTGCCTAGGCAACCAAATAAAATTCATTTGTGGGAGTGTCTGAGATGATTTGTGGGCGTGTCTAAGATCATTTCTGTGTTTGTCTGATTATTTGTGGGTGTGCCAGATAGTTTGTGGGCGTATGTGAGATTATTTGTGGGCGTATCATGTACATTAGATAATCTGTGGGCGTATTTAAATTGAGGGAGAGTCATTTGTCGGCAGTTTGTGGACGTGTCTGAGATAACTTGTGAATGTCTAAGTTTGTAGGCATGTCTTATATCTTTTGTGGACATGTCTGGGTTAAATTGTGGGCGTGTCTGAGATGATTTGTGGGTGTATCTAAAATAATTGTGGGTGTAAAGGAGAATTTTTGGGGGCGTAACTGAAGAAAATGTGGGCGTATTTGAGAATTTTTGGGTCTATATTAAACAATCTGTCGACGAATCTAAATTTAATTTGTGGCAAATATATGAAATCATTTGTCGTATCTGAGTTAATTCGCGGATGTCTTAATTCTTGGTCTGTCTTATATCACTTGTGGGTGTGTCTGAGATAATTTGTGGGTGTGTCTGAGATCATTTGTGGGTGTGTCTGAGATCATTTGTGGTTGTATATGAGATCATTTGTGGGTGTGTCTGAGATCATTTGTGGGTGTGTCTGAGATCATTTGTGGGTGTGTGAGAATTTATGGTCATGTGGGTCATTTGTGGGCGTGTCTAATATAATTTGTGGGTGTGTCTGAGATAATTTGTGGGCTTGTATGAGATAATTTGTGGGCGTGTCTAATATAATTTGTGGGCGTGTCTGAGATAATTTGTGGGCTTGTATGAGATAATTTGTGGGCGTGTCTGATATAATTTGTGGGTGTGTCTGAGATAATTTGTGGGTGTGTCTGAGATAATTTGTGGGCGTCTCTGAGATAATTTGTGGTCCGGTCTGAGATGATTTGTGGGCTTGTATGAGATAATTTGTGGGCGTGTATAAAATAATATGTGGGCGTGTCTGAGTTAATTTGTGGGCGTGTATGAGATAATTTAATGGTGTGTCTGAGATAATGGGTGGTTATGTCTGAGATAATTTGTGGGCGTGTCTGATATAATTTGTGGGCGTCTCTGAGATAATTTGTGGTCGTGTCTAAAGTAATTTGTGGGCTTGTATGAGATAATTTGTGGGCGTGTATGTAATAATTTGTGGGTGTGTTTGAGATAATTTGTGGCCGTGTATGAGATAATTTGTAGGTGTGTCTGAGATAATTTGTGGGCGTGTCTGAGATAATTTGTGGGCCTGTATGAGATCATTTGTAGGTGTGTCTGAGATCATTTTTGGGCGTGTCTGAAATAATTTGTGGGCGTGTATGAGATCATTTGTGGATGTCTTAAATAATTTGTGGGCGTGTCTTATATAGTTTGTGGGTGTGCCTAATATCATTTGTGGGTGTGTCAGATAATTTGTGGGCGTGTCTGATATTTATGAGCATGTCTGAAATCATTTAAGACCCTTTTTCAGCCTTGTGGGTGTGTCTCCAGTGTGTGTGTGTGTGGTCAGTGCAGCTGGTCTGTGTTGTATCTTGACCTCATCATGAGGCTGCTGTGTGTGATAAAGGCTCATTGTGAGTGTGCTTGCTTCTCGTAGCCTCTCACGATCAGCACGCCGTCTTTCTCCACCGCCGAGAACATGGCCGACCTCATCGACGGATACTGTCGCCTGCTCAACGCCGTCAACCAGTCCTTCATCATCAGACCTCAGAAAGGTACACACTGATGCATTGTGGGATGTCTGGAGCCTGTACGCTATGAATGGGATGCATTGAGTGGGGAATCTCAATACAAATAGAAAGTGTGGAACTTTCTATAAATAGAAACTGTAGTGAGATATGAAGCGCAGTTGTTGGTGTTTGGGTGTGTCGTGTTTCTCTGTTTGATTTATACACTGATGTTGTGTGTGTTTCTGGTCTACAGATGGTGAAAGAGCTCTTCCATCCATTCCAAAGTAAGTCATAAATCCAGAGCGCTGAGCTGTTTAATAAACTGACGTCAGGCTGGAGATTCATACGGTCTCACAGTGAAGCTTCAGTGCATCCAAAACACTAAACTACAGACAGTACAGCTGGAGGGTATTGCCGATAGTCACCCAATATTTGTTTTTTAATGCAGTTTTTTTTGCAGAGAAGTTTCCAAAAGAGCATCATTAGACTATTTTAAAAATCTAAAGTCTGAAGACAAAAATTAGTATATTATTTTTGTTATAAAATGCTGAATTATATTTTGCATTGCATACATGTAATATTTTATCATCTTTAAAAATATGTGTACATATAGACTTCTAAAAAATATGGTAATATTATAAAGTGAGTTTTCATTGTTATTATTATTAATAATTATATTATTTTATTTTTACTATTGTTATTATTATAAAACGCAGAATTATTTTGCATTGCATATATGTATTTTTTATAAAATGTTTAAATATATAAACATATAAAAATATTGTGATATTATAAAAATATTATAAAAAAATATTATTATTATAATTATGGTTGTTTTATTATGAATAATAATAATCATATCATTATTCTAAAATGCTGAATTAGAATTTATTTAATTTGCATCGCATATAATATAATATTATTATTATTATTATTATTATTATATATTTATTATATTATATAACATTTAAGAAAATATTGTAGAAATATGTAGTGTTTGATTATAATTATTATTATTAATATTATTAAAGCTGATTTATATTGTGTTTTGCATTTATATAAAATTTCATAATATTCTATTTATAATAAATTAACATTTAAAAATATTGTAATATTATAAAAAGTATTATTATAATGATTAATTATTATGAATCATAATAACAATATTTTAAAATGCAAATTTATATTTTGTATTGCAAATATATTTTTTTTAAATATATAAAATGTAAAAAATATTGTAATATAAAAATCTTTAGTGTTTTATTATTATTATTATAAAATGCTGATATATATATAATTTTTCATTGCATTTATATAATATTTTAGCTTATTTAAAAAAAAAATACAATTCTTAAATTATAGTAATATATTCTGTCACCCAGTTCTACTTGTGGGCCTATAATATACATATGCATATACATCATTTTGTTTTCACCTTCTGCCAAATGCACATTTTAAGATTTTAATCTTCACCTGAGCCCAGAAAGTTGATAAATCAAACACACATTTGTGTTTAGACACGATACTAATATTCCTCATTTTGTTTCTGCCACAGACTTGCTAACAATGAGAAGCGGCTTGAGGGGATTCGGGCAGGAGTTCGGGCCATTTCTGTTTCAGGTAAGACACCTCTTTCATTTATATAATTATTATTTTTATTTTATGTTAAACTGATGTCCTGCAGAGCATTCTGGGTACTGACTCCTCAAAGATCTGTCAGCACTGGGAAACAATTCATATTAAAATTTGTTTTTTAATGCCTCGAGCCAGTTGTTCAGTAGGTCTTTGAGATTTGAGCATGTTCTACTGTCCAGCAGATGAAAATGGTTTATATGATCATTCAGAAAAATAATTAATAAGTGTTATTATTATATGGTGAGCGAGATTTGGCAAACACCATTAGTATTAATATCAGAGCTTAAAATTATATCCATTCTTACTAAGTGTGTGCAGTATTTAGCTTTTACTGAATATTCATTGATAATATTTAGTAGTAAGTTACTTTGGGGGACAAAACAAAAAATGCATTATGATTGTGTGATGAAGCCTATTACAACATATAAAAGCAAAAATATCCCCATGTGGGTTTGGGTTTTTTAATTTAAGCTGTGTCTATTGCTAAAATAAGACGACACATGCATTAAATAAACAACCACTAGGTGTCACTCCTACATACTACACATTTAAAGAGGACCCATTATTATTATTATAATTATTATTATTACTAGCCTTTTTACAAGATGTAAAATAAGTCTGATGTCCCAAGAGAGTGTATGTGAAGTTTCAGCTCAAAATACCACACAGATAATGTTTAATATCTCTTTGAAACTGACCTTTGATCCTAATTATGCGGTTTTGGTGACTGTCGCTTTAAATTTAAATGAGATTTTTTCAGAAGAGGGCGGAGCTTTGTGGCAGATCAGAACACTAATGGTTGAAATCTACTTCTCACTTAGGGCTGTTTATGCTAATGAGGGAGAGATGGTCACTAGTGGGCGGGGCCTTCCCCTCTGATGACATCATACAAAGAGAGAATATCAATCAAAGTGTTTCTGCAGACTGTTTTAATTAAGTCTGATTATAAACAATACAATTAATACATGTTTTCTATTAGAAGCTGGTTATATTCACACACTGCTGTCACACAACTGTGTTTAAACCCCTTATAAAAGTGATTTTCGCATAATAGGTACCCTTTAATAAACAACATTATAATATAACCAGACTATAATAACTATTTTAAGTGTTGAGGAACAAAGTTATATATTACAATCTGAAGTCACCTAAAAAATAGTATTTAAATATGTTAATTAGTTACGTTTTTGGTAATCTAAATTTGTTATGTAATTTTTAGAGACTAGTACAGGCTTAAATTTAAAATATAAACTATAAAAGTCTGTGTGTGTGTGTGTGCGTGCATGTGTGTGTGTGGTCAGACTGAAATGATCAGTGTGCTGTGATGGAGCTGGAGGTTAAATATGTGTATCTGGTCTTCATTCCTCCGCCATATTCTCCTGCTTGATGTTCCTCTCTCCATCTGTCCTCTGAAGACTCTCTGGTTCAGACGCCCACCAAAGCTGCTAAAGCTCGCCGTTTTCTCCTTCCGTTTGTCCTCTGTTCCCATGATCCTCCTCATAAGGGTACATGCTGCTCTGTGTGTGCGTGTGTGAACACTAACCTCATCTGATCTCCCTCATTGACACATGTTCTGCATTATCACGTCCGTCTGTTTCTCATTGGTTCATACTGCAGGTGTTTAATATATACTTGGATTTTTTTAGCTGGAGGCGAATGCTGTTTTGATTCTAGTGTGCAATAATTTTTTTTTTTAATTGTGCCCCTTATAAGGATGCAGTTTTTTTAATGTCACTTGACCAATCAAGTTATGTTTTTCTTCACATTAGCCACGCCTCCTCTGTGACTCCGCCCTATGGTGTGTTTGCTTTGCAGGTTGGGCAGGAAACTGAACATAATGTTTAAAAACGTCCATTTCCCGCTAACATTTGAGCACTGTTGAGCGAATTTTTCAACAGCGTTGATTTTCCATTGTGTTCACATGCTCAACAGAATTTGTGATTGGCCGTGGAGGTCATCAGTTCATCGAACTCACCGCTGTTCACTGAGTCTAACCACAGATACAGGCACACTGGAGGGGTTTAAAGCAGCGAAGATCAGCTGGTCTGTTAATAAGCTGACATACGAGTGATCCGCTGATGAATCGACAGATCTTCACTGCTTTAAAAAGCACCAGTGTCCCTGTATCTGTGGGTACACTCAGTAAACATCGGTTAGTTCGGTGAACTGATGAGCTTCAAGGCCAATCACAGTCATTTCTGTTGAGCACGTGAACACAATGGGAAATTAGCGCTGTTTAAGAACACGCTCATCAGCGCTCAAATGATAGCAGGAAATGGACGTTGTTAAAATCTTAGTACTGATTGGTTTCGAATTCCAGTATCGTGACAACACTAATTTAATGGTTATTGTTTTTTTTTTTTGCCACAATTGACATTGTTTAAGGGATTAATGTCAAGATGCAAAAAAATAAAGAATTATATTTTGCCTGAACAATGTATATTTGAGAAATTTAACAGAAAATGTATGTATTTGGCTTTTTCTAAAATACTTCGTGTTAAATAAACACATTGTTTATTCATTTACATCACTGCTGTGTAAACAAAACAATGAATAATAAGTAATATATTTTAAATTTTAGTGAATTTTGTAAATTATATATTGCATTTGGAAATGGTATACAATAATTTTGCATTTAAATATATAAAATAATCAATAATAATTAACATATTAACATATAATTTATAATATACATATAATTTATTTGTAGATTTTTATGTTATAGTGATGAGATGTAGACAATTTTACATTTATTTTGTTTAAGAAATGTAAAAGTGTCTTATTCTTTTACTGATTTATATATAGAATGCTCAACGTTCAAAATATATTTGAGAAAATCATCCCATTTATTTTATTTTATTTATTTTTATATTGTTTATCTTTATATTATTTATTTTAAATTTATTTTATTTTAATGTATTTTCTTTATTTAGTTTTTTTATATTATTTATTTTTAGTTTATTTTATTATAATTTTTTGATGTAATTTTTATATATTTTAATATTATTTATTTTTTAATTTATTTAATTGAATTGTATTTAATTCATTTTTAATTTATTTTTTATTGTTTATTTTTATATTATTTATTCATTATTTATTTATTTATTTTATTGTATTTTATTTATTTATTTATTCAAATTTAATTTTTTTTGTATTTCATTTATTTTAATGGAACTTTTGTTTATTAATATAATAAAATTTTATTTTATTTTTATAGTATTTTATATTATTTACTTTTAATTTATTTAGTTTTATTGTATTTTATTTAATTAAATTTTTATAGTATTTATTTTGTTTATTTTTATACTTTTTTTATTGTATTTAATTTACTTTTTAAATTTTTTGTTTAATTTAATTTATTTATTTTAATTTTAATTTGTTTTATTTTACTTTATTTTATTTATTTTTAATTTCATTATTTATTTATTTATTTTATTTTATTTTATTTATTTATTTATTTTTTGTATTTGTTTATTTTATTTTATTTTGCTACATGAATTTGCCTTTAATCAATATCAGGGACTTTTCCACATGCTGATCTACACCCAAAGCAGAACAATCCCAGTCAGATGTGTGTCCACGTCCCAATTGAATCCCATCCCACACATTCCTGCAGCACATCTAACCCAATATAACCCACACTAATGACTCCCAGAACAGCATGAACCAAACACATTTACTGCAGGAGCCGCTCACACAACCACTGAGCATTACACACCAGTTCAAATCCAGTGTTGATGTGTGCAGATGAATTAACCCTTCTCCTCTCTGCTCCTCTCCTATCTTTGCATGGACCTGCAGAAGATCTTAGTGGAGATGGTAAAGTTTGACTTGCAATTTGTTTCCCCCTAACTAACTCCCTGCTTTCTGTGCGTTCAGAAAAATCCTGGAATTATAGATGTTTAGTGTAGCTGTAGTGAGTTTTGATTGCTTCTCAGTGCACTTGAAGTCTCTTTTGCTCCCTACATTCCTCACAGGACACAATTTTAAAGGTGTAATTATTTTGAGAAGTGAGTAACCTCTTCAAAAAACAAAAAAGCTGGGCTGAATCTGTTTTGCATGAACACTAAGAGTCACTTCCTTCCCCTCGTCTTTCTCAAGCACAGCCACAGAGCTGCTGGGAGAGGCAGCTGCTATCTGATTGGTTACTAGGAGAGACAGCACTCTGATTGGCTGCTGGGAAAGAGAATAACACTCTGATTGGTTACTAGGAGAGAGAGCAGCACTCTGAATGGCTGCTGGGAGAGATAATTACACTCTGATTGGTTACTAAGAGAGACAGCTGCATTTCCATTGGCTGCTGAGAGAGTGAGAGTTACTCCGATTAGTTACTAGGAGATACAGCTGCTGTCTTATTGGTTGCTTGAAAAGACTGCTGCTCTGATTAGTTGCTTTGGAGAGACAGTCACTCTTTGGTTGGCTTCTTTGAGAGACATCCACTCTCTGATTGGCTAATGGGAGAGACTGTACCTCTCTGATTGGCTGTTGGGAAACACAGTCACTCTCTGATTAGCTGCTCGCAGGAATAGCTTCTCTCTGATTGGCGGCTGGGAGTCACAGCTGCTCTTTGATTGGCTGCTTTAGGAGACAGTCACTCATTGGCTACTTTAAGAGACAGTCACTCTCTGATTAGTTGCTAGGAGAGACTGTATCTCTCTGATTGGCTGTTGGGAGAAACAGCTGCTCTCTGATTGGCTGCTTTAAGGGACAGTCACTTTCTGATTGGTTGCTAGGAGAGGCAGTCACTCTGATTGGCTGCTAGGAGAGACAGTCACTCGTTGATTGGTTGCAAGGAGAGGCAGTCACTCTGATTGGCTGCTTTTAGAGACAGTCCCTATCATTGACTGTTTTAAGACAGTGCTTCTCTCTGATTAGTTGCTGCATGAGACAGCAGCTCTCCGATTGGCTGCTTTGAGAGATATCCACTCTGATTGGCTGCTAGGAGAGATAGCTGCTCTCTGATAAGAAGAGACAGCTGTTCTCTGATTATCTGCTTGCAGAAACAACTGCTCTCTGATTGGCTGTTTTAGAGCTATCCACTCTCTGATTGGCTGCTGGGAGAGACAGCTGCTCTCTGATTAGTTGCTGGCAGAGACAGCAGCTCTCTGATTGCTTGCTAGGAAAGATAGCTGCTTTCTGATTGGCTGCTAGAAGAGACAGCTGCTCTCTGATTATTTGCCGGCGGAGACTGTTGCTATCTGATTGGTTGCTAGGAAAGACAGCTGCTCTCCGATTGGCTGCCTGCACAGACAGTCATACAGATTAAGTTCAGGGAGTTTAAAAGAGAGAAGTGCACTTGAGTTTCAGTGTGCATGTGTCCTCACGCAGTAGTCTTTCGGCTCTAGTTTGTGTAGTGGAAGGTTACGTGTGTTTCTGGTTGTGTAGTGACTGAGTGGGCGTTATTTTGGCCGCTCTGTCTGTCTGTCTGTGTGCGTGTGTGTGTGTGTGTATGTGTGTGTGTGAGACACTGACCACTTCTTCTGTCTCCCTGCAGAAACAGACGACTACGCAGAGATCATAGATGAGGAAGACACCTACACCATGCCGTCTAGTAAGTACCCTCAATCTGTGAAGTGTGTCTGACTGCTGGATTCCAGATGTTTCTGTCCAAATCCATGCTGTCTCTGAGCCAGATCTTGACTCTTTTTTTCCCTCTGTCTGGCTGGTTTGGTTTGTTGATGTGGCGGTAAATGAAATTTAAAGTATCCAGCGCTAACATTCCAGAAAACTCTCTGGAAACTCACTTAGTTTTCAGACTGTCAGGATTGGGGGTTTGTGTGGAATTGAAACTGCTCTTATTTGGGCGTAAACTCTGCAGAGGGAGAAAAGAGCATGCGTGTATGTTTGTGTGTGTTTATATCAGGGTTATAATCTTTATTTTAACCATAAAAGATAGTTGCAATGGCAGCATTTTGCACTGTTGTTGTGTTTAATTGAGATGCTAAAATCACTGAAATATTATAAACATCATTAACCTGATGTATTTAAAAAAAATAGATGTTTTTAGATGACAAAAACTGTATAGATATATTTAAAAATTTAAATGGAAAGAGCTAATATAAAGCTAATTATTCAAATATTATATTATTTCAGTAAAACAACAATTTAATATGAGGACAAATCAAAACTTCTAAATAAAAACGATTTATTTGAGGTTTTATTATATTATAATTTATTTTAATGTATTATGCTGGTTTTCTCTCTTAATTAGCACACTAATAAACAATTAACAAGCACACTGGACGTCTGTGATGTGTCCTGATTTTGGTTGTGTGTTTATATATCAGGGTTATTATCTTTATTTTAACCATAAAAGATAGTTGCAATAGCAGCATTCTGCATTGTTGTTGTGTATAATTAAGATTTAAAAATCACTAAATCTTTATAAACGTATTTAACTAGATATTTTGAAGTTTATATAAAGAAAAAGTATGCATTTAGATAGGAGATAATTTTAGAAAACTGTATATTATGCACTATATTAAAAATTGCTACAGTTTTAAAACTAAAAAAGCTCATATAAAGCTAATTATACAAATTTAATATATCAGTGATAATAATAAAAAAACTGTTTAATATGAAGAAAAATCAAAAACTATTTATTTGAGGTTTTATTATATTATAATTTATTTTAATTTATTATGCAGGATTTATCTCTTAATTAGCTAAGTACAAATACAGTGGATGTCTGTGATGTGTCCTGATTTTGCGTGCATGTGTGTGTGTGTGTGTGTGTGTTTATATATCAGGGTTATTATCTTTATTTAAACCATAAAAGATGGTTGCATTTTGCATTTTTGTTGTGTTTAATTAAGATTTTAAAATCACTGAAGCTTATTTAACTTGATATATTTATGTTTATATAAAGAAAATATATGTATTTAGATAGAAGATGGTTTAAAAAAAACTGTATGGAGGTAATAAACATTACTACAACTTTGAAACTGTAATGGTTAATTAAGGGAAAATAGTATTTCAGCGATACTAAAACAATAGTTTATATGAGGAGAAAATTATACCACTCAATGCAAACATCATGCATAAACATAACCTGTTTTAGTATTTATTAATTTGAAAATGCAGGTTGCCTCTCTGAGTTAACGCTGTATAAACACACTGGACATCTGTGATGTGCCCTGATTTAGTGTGTTTGTGTGTGTTTGTGTGTGTGTGTGTGTGTGTGTGTGTGTGTGTGTGTGTGTGTGTGTGTGTGTGTGTGTGTGTGTGTGTGTGTGTGTGTGTGTGTGTGTGTGTGTGTGTGAGTCAGCGACTGCACACTAAAGTTCACGAGTGTGTGACTTTATGAACCATCACAGGTTTCTGAACACACGTCGGTTAGGAGCACAAATGGAGACGTTTAGAAGAATGTTCAAGCTGCTGTTTTGCATTCAGTGAATTTTATGAACAAACTAATCTAGTCCTTTTTTCCCTGAAAGATTTTAGTTAAATATTCAGTGTTTTACATCTCACTACTTCATTCAGAACATTCGGGGGGAAACCTAAAACAGAAGTAAAAAGTTTTGCGAAACGTTCCCTCCAAAAAAAGAAGCAATGTTAATGGCATTGTTGCTAAATATTTGTATTAAAATTATATTTATGTATTTATGGCTCTTAAAGCGATAAAATAAACTGAAATAACAAAAAATAACTGTGAATGTAGTTTATATGCATACCTTAAAACAAATTAAGCCAAAACACACTTTTTGAGATGATCACATGATGCTAATACATCACAGTCTTGTTTAAGTGTGGAATCGCATTTTCTCTTACAGTTTCCTTTCCTCAACTTTAGTTGCGCCGGAGCTAATACAGTGACATACTGCTCATTATTATGGAAGCTGCTGCGTGATTGGCTTGCGGCACTCACAAGGCCAACCGTTATTGGTCGAAGCGGCATAAAGTCATTATGATGTCACTCAGTGTTCCATTCCTGCAGACAGACAGGAGTGATACTGTCTAAGGGATACAGCTGCGGATACTCACTTCAGTATAGCATCGTTTTTGTGACCCTGTACAACCATAATTCACATTTTTACATTACTGTGAGGGTTGGTAAAATTACAAAGGGATTAATAAAAGACAATTTAGTGGGTAATTTAATAAATAATATAAACTATACCCTGTGTAATTACTGCTTTATGATTACTGTGAGGGTTGGGTTTAGGCTTGGGTTAGCATTAATAAAACACAATTTAATTGTTAATTTAATAAATAATGCAAATAAAGCTCTGTATATTTAGTTACTCTGTATAATACATTAGTTAGGGTGGGCCTTAATAAATTACAACTAATAAGCAATTTGATAAATAATTAACTTCTGGCCGCAGCTGTATCCCTTCTAGCAACAACCAGTCAAGACTGGTGTTCTTCAGTCATCCTTTAATGAGACAGCTACTTCCTTAAAGGGACAGTCCACCTAAAAAAGAATGATGATTTACTTACAATTTACTCAAACATTTAGTTTTGTTCCTCCTTTACTATCAAATGTGTTATCTTCATCAATATTTTAGTTTGAATTTAAAAGTATTATCTTTCTCTTCCTAAAGATGTTCGGTGACCAAACTCTTATTTTAATGCATATAACTGTAAAATGAACCAAAGATTACTGTCTATATTCACTGAGAAACTAATATGAATATTGATTTTCAAAGGGGGTGTGCTTATTTATGCTCAGCGCTGTATATCAATATTGAAGTGTTATGGAAAGTAAGGTATGGAGAGTGTACAGCATTATGGGTAATGTAGTTTCTCAGCATTGCTTTCAAATATAAGTTGAATGAATTTGAATTTGTTTTGTGTGTTTTAAATATTTTCTGTTCATCATTTATTGCTCATTTGATTAAGAATTGTTTCTGTTGATGTCTCTTTATAACTTTTTATAATATGCTGAATTCATACACACCTGTATAACCGCTCTATAAGCTGGTTGTGTGACATGTCTGTCCTGCATGCTCTCTCTCATCCCTCTGTGTTTCTCCTTCATCCTGAGCTTTAATCCTGATCTAAAAGGCCAATCTCTCTCTCTCTCTCTCTCTTTCTCTCACTTCTCTTTAACACCAGCCCAATGCTTTGGATTAGACACAGGTAACACATCACTTTCAGTTTCTTCTTATGTTCGCTCTCTCTTCTTTCCCTTTCTCTTCTCCTCTCTGTCTTTCAGTTTTGCTGTGTTTGTGTTGCTTTTAGAAACATGTTCCTTCCATATCATCAACTAATGCAGGTTTTTATATATATATATTTTGTACGTTTGAGTGTGTGTGTGTTTAATGGGAATGGAGCCCAATGATATAAAGCCTCTTTTTATTTATCGCTTTATATTATTTAACTTCTATATTTGACAATTTCTAATATAATTTCTAATCATTCACATTATAATTTATATTTTTATTGCATGGTTATTTGTACATAATTGAGATTTTCTATAAGTAAAAGCCTGCAGTAGTCTTTGATATGTAGCTCAACTATAGATTTTTATTTTCTTAGCTTTTTTTGTATGATTGTGTTTAAAATATATATTTTTTTCTTTCATAAATGATGCATTTGTATTTATTTTTATTTGTTTTAGAGGTTTAGAATAGCTGATTTTATTTTATATATATATATATATATATATATATATTTTTTTTTTTTTTATTTTTTTTTTTATTATCATAATTAGAGTTATATTACTGTAAGGATTTTAATGATCTTCCTCTGTTAATGTTTTATTTTGTGTATCATTATCTGTACATATATTTAAGACCTTTTATTGAACTTTTTATTGATTTATATTGTTTGCTTTAGTCATGGTGGACCCCATGTATTTTGTACGATTTAATTTTAATATTAATATGAGTTTGAAGTTTGTTCACATTTTATATTTTTTAAACAATATAATTTTTATAATATATAAATATATATATATATATCTTTATTCATTTATCTGATGTCAGTTTCTATAGTATTAAATAAAATAAAATAAAAAATAATTCAATTAAAGCTTAATTTCAATTAACTTGTATTAAATTAACTTGAATTAAAAATTAAATAAAAATGTATAAAATTAAAACAAATTTAAAATGTAATTAAACATTAAATTAAAAATTTAATTAAAATGTAATTAAAAATAAATTCAATTAAAAAATAAATTCAATTAAAAACTTAAATGAAATGAAATAAGCTAAAAATTAATACAAAAAATAATCAAACTTAATTAAAAAATAAATTAAATTAAAATAAAATAAATAAAAACTTTAAAATTAAAGTGAATAAAAAAATTATTAAATGAAGAAAATAAATTAAATAAAATATTAAATTGTAAATTAATCATTTTTATAATAATAATAATAATAATAATAATAATAACATAAAATATAAAAATAAGTTTAAAATGTTTTCTTTAATAATTAGTGAATTTTCAGATTTTTGGGAGGGTTAACTATTTGCACTTTTAAAAAGGAACCTGCTTAATAAATAAATAATTATGCACAATTTATTAGATGTGCTTTTGATGTTAATGATTGTATACTAACTTAATAATAGTTATTAAAATGTATGTAGTTTAGGGGAAAAACTACCATCATAATATTGACTTAATAATAAATAATAATGAAAAAAATCTAAT
Organism: Danio rerio; assembly: GCF_052040795.2. Classification (NCBI taxonomy): domain Eukaryota; kingdom Metazoa; phylum Chordata; class Actinopteri; order Cypriniformes; family Danionidae; genus Danio; species Danio rerio. The sequence continues at coordinate 2,208,771 of NC_141039.2, forward strand.
AATGATGGTATTGATATAATAATAATGATGATAATAATAATGCTCATATTGTGGTGTTTTCTGCAATGAAAATTGTCCACCATGACTAATCTCTGTTTCAGAGCATCATCTGGAGTGTTTGTTAGAGCAGTAATGTGGTGTTCAGTGTGTGTTCTGCTAATCTTCAGGTTTGTGATGGGGTTTTTTTTCTGGTGTGTTTTCATCTTCAGCTCAGGATTATGAGATCCAGCGGGACAGGATTGAGTTGGGTCGGTGTATCGGTGAAGGGCAGTTCGGTGACGTCCATCAGGGGGTTTACATCAGTCCGGTAAACACTCAATTCAGCATCATTTAGATTAACAATTACTCATTTAGCAAATGCTTTTGTTCAAAGTGACTTACAAGTGAGGATAAGAGAAGCAAACCATCGGAGAGGAAGTTACTTTATGTTTGGTTTAATTTTTAATTTTTATTTTATACTATGTGTTATTTTATTTCAGTTAATTATTTTATTATTTTTAAATTCACTTCATTTTTCATTTTAAATTTAAATTTTATTTTTGTTTTATTTCATTGTATGTTATTTTATTATTTTTATAATATTTTTATGTTGTTATTATATTTTATTTTATACTTTTTTATTTTTTATTATATTTTTATGTTATATTTTATTATATATTTTCTTAACTATTTTGTTATTTTATAGTTTTTTGTAATATTTTATTTTATTTCATAATTTTCATTTCATTTATTTTTTAATTTTATTTTTACATTTTATTTTATTGTATTATAAATATATACATACATACATACATTTTTACATATTTTGTTGGTCTTTTAATTTTACTATATTATGTTATTTTTATTTTTATTATATTATTTTATAATAATTCTTTTTTTTTACAATTTAATTTTATTAAATTTTAATTTTATAATTTTCACTTAATTTTTTATTTTATTGTATTGTATTATATAATATTATTTATGTATTTTTATTTATATTATATTTATTTCTTTTATTTTACTATGATAGGTTATTTTATTATATTTTATTATTATTTAATTTTATTTTTTATTTTATTATATAATTTTGTAATATTCATTTTATTTTTTTATTTAGTTTTACATTTTATTTTATTCAAAATTGTATTACCCACTTGTCTTTTTTTTCTAAATGTTTGCTGAAATGCAGCTTCAGATTAATCTTTTATTGTGTAATCTTGCTGAGTGTATCCAGACTCACTTTGAGCCCTGTGTGTGTGTGTGTGTGTGTGTGTGTGTGTGTGTGTGTGTGTGTGTGTGTGTTTGTGTGTGTGTGTGTTCATGACAGGAGAATCCATCATTATCAGTGGCCATAAAGACGTGTAAGAACTGCACATCAGACAGCGTTCGAGAGAAGTTTCTTCAGGAAGCTCGTGAGTGTTCAACATTTAAATAAATACTAAAATACGTCAATATCATGTCACATTCACACCATTACAGTCCACTGATGTTATTGACGTTATTATCCTGACTGAACATCTGATGCTCAGTAGTGTGTTAATGACAGACGCTGTAGACACAAACACAGCTTTATGCTCCTGTCAGTTTTTCAGTCTACTGTAATGAAAACATCTGAAATACACACTTATGACACACTTTATCATTTTGTGTATGAGTTATGTGTGGACTGAAAAACACTTTATATATATTTATATTGATAGTTTTTTTTTAAATAACAATAAAAAATAATAAATATAAATATATATATATATATATATTCAGATGTATGTAACCAGACAACTGTGGAAGTGAATATTCGTTCATTCATCTGCACTGTCTGGACTGAGTTTGAGGAAGTCTCCACACACATGCACGCACACACACACAGAGAAGTGCAGATCCCACAAAATCAGTGATATTGAGCAAAAGTGTTTTTGCATGTGATGACATGAGAAACTTGTGTGTAATGTATTCATCAGTGACAATGCGGCAGTTTGACCATCCGCACATCGTCAAGCTGATCGGGATAATCACGGAAAACCCTGTCTGGATCATCATGGAGCTGTGCACGCTTGGAGAGGTCAGACACTTTACACTGTTTTATTTTAACTTCATCACTGCAAAAATGCTTTCTTACTTTGATTGTTTGTCTTGTTTCTAGTCCAGATATCTAAAAATTATTAAATCAAGAAGCATTTTCTTTAGTTAAGTGTGTTTTTTAGTAAAACAAGAAAAATAATCTGCAAATGGGGAAGTAAAATAATCTGTTTTTTCCTTTTGACACATATATTTCTTCCCCCATTCGCTGATTATGTTATTTTGCTTGTTTCAAGGCAAAACTCACGTGATTTTGATGATTTATTTCTGAAAACATTGAAATAAGTTTTGCTTGTCCAGAAAATGCTTCTTGATTTTGGACCTTTCGATATTTTGGAAACAAGACAAAATCTTAAGTATTAAAAACATGTTGTGTTGCAACTCATGTAAAAGGACTAACAGAACAGCGCGTGTGTTTGTGTTTAGCTGAGGTCGTTCCTGCAGGTGAGGAAGTATAATCTGGATCTGTCCACACTGATTCTGTTTGCGTATCAGCTGAGCACCGCGCTGGCGTACCTGGAGAGCAAACGCTTCGTGCACAGGTCAGCAGAAACAGCTCTTTATCTCTACACTGTCATTTGAATGAAGGAATGAAAATCAAATTACTGAAGTGTTGCAAGAGTTTTTTTTTCGGAGGGTAAAGTACAGAATGCAGTTTTTGTATTATTTAATTTTTCTTAGATATATATATATATATGTGTGTGTGTGTGTGTGTGTGTATATGTGTGTGTGTGTGTGTGTGTGTGTATATATATATATATTTATTTATTTATATATTGTTTTTCTTTTCTTTTTCATTAACTTATAACCTATTTTAACACATTTTTAAATAATTTTTAGTTTTTTAAATAATTTTTATTATTTGTTTTTATTTTCTTATACTTGTCTCTTTTATTCCTGTTTATGTAAAGCACTTTGAATTGCCACTATGTAAGAAATGTGCTATATAAATAAACTTGCCTTGTTTTATTATTTTTGTCATCAAATATTTTTAATACACAGTTTGGAATTGTATACTGAATTTTTAACTACATTTACTATTTTTTGCATTTTTATTTTTGGCATATGTATGACTATATATATACAACCATATACAACCATATACAGCTATATATATATATATATACACTGTTGAAGTTAGAATTATTAGCCCCCCTGTTTATTTTTTTCCCCAATCTCTGTTTAACAGAGAGCAGATTTTTTTCAACACATTTCTAATCATAATAGTTTTAATAACTCATCTCTAATAACTGATTTATTTGATCTTTGCCATGATGACAGTAAATAATATTAGACTAGATATTCTTCAAGACACTTCTATACAGTTATTGTATTATGACGGTTTGTTTTGGAGACTATCAGGAAACAATATATCTGAAAGGGGGTAACAAATTTTTCTTAAAATGGCTTTAAAAAAAATTAAAAACTGCTTTTATTCTAGCCGAAATAAAACAAATAAGACTTTTTCCAGAAGAAAAAATATCATCAGACATACTGTAAAACATTTCATTGCTCTGTTAAACATCATTTGGGAAATATTAAAAAAATAAAAATAAAAAAATCTAAGAGGGCTAATAATTCTGACTTTAACTGTATGTATGTATGTATGTATGTATGTATGTATATATATATATATATATATATATATATATATATATATATATATATATATATATATATATATATATATATATACATACATTTTTTTTGATGATTATGATGAAGCAGTGAAGAGTGGAGTTTTTTATATTATTTATTTTTTTCTTGAACATTTATGCATCTAACTTTGCCATCAAATAATATTTAATATTAGCAATATTATACTGAGACATTTATATTTTGTATTTATATCAATATTATTACAGACTTTATCCTGCACATTTATGTAAAATTATTATTTAATTATTCCTATTTTTTGTGTTTTCCACAGAGACATTGCGGCCAGGAATGTGTTAGTGTCTTCCATAGACTGTGTGAAACTTGGTGACTTTGGTCTTTCCAGATACATGGAGGACAGTTCCTATTATAAAGGTGATTCAAGCTCAACTCTACTTTCCCAAGCCATTAAAGTTGTCATCATGCATAGCGACAAAGAAAGATGCTAAATTTAGTTTGCACATGATTTAACAGCTTTACATCACATGTGCTGAGAAATGATTATATGTTATAGTTAATGCAAACAGGCTGGCCTCCTTCAGAAACATGTCTGGACTGAGGAAATGGCGCCCTCTGCTGGGCATATTTGATTTCTTTGTATGATAGTTTCATCATCATTAATCTGCAGGCTGCATTTTGCTCACGGAGCTGCGAGAAAATGAATAAAAAGAGCAGAGCTGTGGAAAAATAATGAATAAAAAGAGTGAGGCCATGGTCAAATAAATAAATAAATGAAAAAAGTGCGACTGCTGAGAGTGCAAGCAGCTAGGGACACCGGCCCTCACGGCCAAAAAACAGACCGACCCACCGGGAATTCTCCCGGTCCTCCCGATCAGCCAATTAGCCTGATTGTATGTCTATTAGCTCAATAATAGCTTGTGAAGTTTATGATCATAATGGATTAACTTTAAGTGTCAGTCATGAGCTTTATGTGTTTTCCAGCTTCTAAAGGGAAGCTGCCCATTAAATGGATGGCTCCTGAATCCATCAACTTCCGCCGATTTACCTCCGCCAGCGACGTCTGGATGTTTGGTAAGTTTTCTTTTATTTTGAGCGACTCGTTTTAAAAAAAAATATTTAAACACCTTTAACACATGCCATAAAACATGGTTTCATTTGTGCCTTTGTTTTAGTTTTAATAACTCATCTCTAATAACTGATTTATTTCATCTTTGTCATGATAACAGTAAATAATATTAGACTAGATATTCTTCAAGACACTTCTATACAGCTTAAAGTGACATTTAAAGGCTTAACTAGGGTAATTAGGGTAACTAGGCAGGTTAGGGTAATTAGTCAAGTTATTGTATAGCGATGGTTTGTTCTGGAGACTATCTAGAAAAAAATATGGCTTAAAGGGGCTAATAATATTGACCTTAAAATGGTGTTTAAAAAATTAAAAACTGCTTTTATTCTAGCCGAAATAAAACAAATAAGACTTTCTCCAGAAGAAAAAACATTATCAGACATACTGTGAAAATTTCCTGAATCTGTTTAACATCATTTGGGAAATATTTCAAAAAGAGAATAAAAATCAAAGGGGGCTAATAATTCTGACTTCAACTGTACACACACACACACACACACACACACACACACACACACACACACACACACACACAAACACACACACACACACACACATTTATGATATTTTTGTAATAAATGTTGTGGCTGAAACTATTGATAATAATTTGTTATGAATGTTAGGAAAATTGAAGAATAAAATACAAAATATTAGTTTTTTGTTTAAAATCCTGGACACTTCTCATCTCAAGTTTCATCTTAGATCAGGGGTGTCAAACTCAATTCCTGGAGGGCCGAAGCCCTGCACAGTTTAGTTCCAACCCTGCTCCAACACACTTACCTGTAGGTTTCAAACAAGCCTGAAGGACTCAATTAGTTTGATCAGGTGTGTTTAATTAGGGTTGGAACTAAACTGTGCAGAGCTGTGGCCCTCCAGGAACTGAGTTTGACACCTGTGCCTTAGAACATTTCTGTTATTGGAGATGGAAGTAATGGAAACGTTATACTATATTTAAAGTATTTAATATTTCACAGTGTGTTGTATCAGTCAATTTTATTTTATTTTATTTTAAAAATAATTATTTGGACAGATTTGACTCTAATAGAAGTTATTGTTAAATACATTAATAATGTATTTTAATGTAATTTATTAAATCATTGATTAATTATTCAATAAGTGTATCATTTATTATTAATCACATAAATCTTTTATTTGCATATATAACTATCATACAGTAAGTTTATATGTGATGTGAGACGTGTGCGTGTGTGTGTTTCTCCTGTCAGGTGTGTGTATGTGGGAGATCCTCATGTTCGGCATCAAGCCTTTTCAGGGAGTGAAGAATAACGACGTGATTGGCCGGATCGAGAACGGAGAGAGGCTGGCGATGCCACAAAACTGCCCACCCACACTCTACAGCCTCATGACCAAATGCTGGGCGTACGACCCCAGCAAACGGCCCCGATTCACAGAGCTCAAGACACAGCTCAGGTCAGGCTCTCCTGTGTGTGTGTGTGTGTGTGTGTGTGTGTGTGTGTGTGTGTGTGTGTGTGTGTGTGTGTGTGTGTGTGTGTGTGTGTGTGTGTGTGTGTGTGTGTGTGTGTGTGTGTGTGTGTGTGTGTGTGTGTGCTGATCACAGTAGAGCAGCTGTAGTTCTCTGCTTCTGCCACTAGAGGTCTCTGTTCAGCTTTATGATTGCCACAGTTATGTTTTTTTTATTAAGCGCTGATGAACCGCTGTTTTCATCTGTGTTTTCATCTGTGTGCAGCACGATCCTGGATGAGGAGAAGCTCCAGCAGGAGGAGCGTTTCCGCATGGAGATGAGGAGGCAGGTCACCGTGTCCTGGGATGCCGGAAATTCAGACGAAGCTCCTCCTAAAGTGAGAGCCGCTCTCATTTACAGCACTACAACATCTACAGCATGGAGAGATATCACACATGTGTAGTATCTGCTGAAATAAGTGTACATGTGTTCACAGTAGTTTGTATGTTTCATCACAGCCCAGCAGACCTGGTTACCCGAGTCCTCGCTCCAGTGATGGTTATTTCCCCAGTCCTCAACATGCTGGACAACATAATCACTATCAGGTAACATCACACACACACACACACACACACACACACACACACACACACACACACACACACACACACACACACACCTATATGATGAGGGGCAATGAATTTTTATATATTATATATTTAAGATTTTTATAAAAGCATAATTCATTGATGTTATTTTTGGGATTTAAACAGATTTCTGTGATTTATTTTTATTTTTTATGTTTTTTTAAATGTTGACCCAAAATAATTGCGGAAATTCAAGTGTTTTGTTTGAAAATACAAAATACAACAAGCAAAGATATTAAGACAGGAATATATTTCAGTTCTGTAATTTTATTGGCATCGTAATAATAATAATATAATAAATATAATAAGTATAATTATGATATTTCATAATAATATATCAAGTTAAGTCCTGTGATTTTATTGGTGTAGTAATAATACTAATAATAAAATAATAAATATAATAAGTTTAATTATTATATTTCCTAATAATATAAATAATATATTTCATAATAATATATCAAGTTAAGTCCTGTGATTTTATTGGTGTAGTAATAATAATAATAACAAATATAATAAGTTTAATCATTATATTTCCTAATAATATAATAATATAAATAATATATTTCATAATAATATATCAAGTTTAGTCCTGTGATTTTATTGGTGTAGTAATAATACTAATAATAAAATAATAAATATAATAAGTTTATTTATTATATTTCCTAATAATATAAATAATATATTTCATAATAATATATCAAGTTAAGTACTGTAATTTTATTGGTGTCATCATAATATAATAAATATAATAAGTATCATTATTATATTTCATAATAATATATCAAATTAAGTCCTGTGATTTTATTGGCATCATAATAATAATAACATAATAAATATAATAAGTATAATTATTATACTTCATAATAATATATCAAATTAAGTAGTGTAATTTTGTTGGTGTCAGATTAATAATAATAATAATAATAATAATATAATAGGTATAATAAGTATAATATTATATTTCATAATAATAAATCAATTTAAGTCCTGTGATTTTAATAATAATAATAATAAAATAATAATACAATAAATATAATAATATAATAAATATAAAAAGTATAATAATATTTTACAGTGCCGATTCCTGCAGTAGCAAAGTATTTTTACACTGATTTGCTTTATTGTTTAAAGCGTAAATAAAATAAGATCTTTAATTGTAATTATTGTTGTGTAACATGTAGTTTTTATTATTTTTATTTATTTTTGTTGTTTATACATTTATTTCATTATTATTAATCATTTAATGATTTTAAACATTTTAGAAGTGAAAAAAGAATGCTATTTGCTGGGCTGTTCTTTATAGTTTTTTTAACACACAACATATATACAAATACTTTCCATCGAACCAAAACATCCCATAATAAACATTCAACAAACACTTCAGACACGCACCACTGCTGTCTACACAAACACACTAGCGTTAAGAAGAGAGAGAGTGTGTGTGTGTGTGTGTGTGTGTGTGTCTGTGTGTGTCTGTGTGTGTGTGTGTGTAGTTCAGGATTCACAGCTCCTTCATGACAGCAGGCATTTCCTGTGTGTGCTCAAACACTCCTGCTCTATTGTTGATTCCAGATACACTCCCAACAGCTGAAAAACACACACACACACACTCTCTCATATACATACACAGACACATAAGCACACATATACTCACATACACACGTACATATACATACATGCAGTACACACTGTTTCACACATGCACATATACACACGCTCACAAACATATGCAAAGACACACACACATGCACACACACTAGTACTCACAAATATACACACACATATGTACACACACAGGTACTTATACACATATAGACTCACACACAGATAATCATATCTATCCATATAGGTACTCACACATACACATTCACACACATTCATACACACACACACACACACACACACACACACACACTTCTCTGCTTGTATACCATATAAGGCTGTAGTGCTGGATGAGCTGCTGCTTTCTGCATCATTAGTGTGTGTGTGTGTGTGTGTGTGTGTGTGTGTGTGTGTGTGTGTGTGTGTGTGTGTGTGTGTGTGTGTGTGTGTGTGTGTGTGTGTGTGTGAGCAGCTCCGAGACGCTCCGGGGGTCTTAAAGATGACATTTCACAACACATTTCAGCTCTGCAGTGCAGCATTAATAAGCACAAGAGGAATTTAAACAGAGAACAAACACATGCTGCAGTTTTCAGAAGGAGAATTGAAGATTTCTGCTGCTGTTTATCAGTAACTGTGTTTCCACAGTCAGGCCTGAAGCCGATCTGCGTCTCACACACCATTCAATCAACATTTAGGACAGTTAAGATGAGTTCAAAAACACACTTTCAGACACCTGAGAGACGAAAAGCTAACAGCTAGCGTTTGCTCAATCCATTTTAAAAAGATTAAAGATATAAAAGAAAAATCAGCTGGAAAATGACCTGAAATTAATTTAAGTCTAATTTAAGTCCTACTTATTTTATTTTATTTTTATTTTTTATTATTATTTTTATTAGTTTTTTATTTTATTGTATTTATTTTGTTTATTTTATTTATTTTATTTTATTTATTTATTTTTATTTTATTTATTTTTATTTTTATTTATTTAATTTTATTTATTTATTTATTATTTTTAAATTTTTTACTTATTTATTTTTTAGTAATTTTATTTTGTTTTATTTGTTTATTTATTTTATTTATTTTTATTTTATTTTTTATGGATTTATTTTTATTTTATTTATTATTATTATTTATTTATTTATTTATTTTACATTCTTACTTATTTATTTTTTATTTTATTTTATTTTTTATTATTTTATTTATCTATTATTTTTTACATTTTTTTTAATTTATTTTATTTAATTTTTTTATTATTTACATTTTTTTTTATTTAATTAATTTTTTTCCTATTTATTTTTTTTTTTAATCTTTATTTTATTTAATCAATATTTTTTGTTTTTTTATCTATTTATTTATTTATAATTTTAGTAATTTTTATTTAATTTAATTTAATTTATTTATTTATTTTATTAAAATGTTCCGTCTTCTCCTCCTTTGTCAAGGGCTCCGGATATCCTGCAGCTCATGTGTCCAGTCCAGGATTCCCAGCGCAGACGTCCATCCTCGACCCGCTTGAGAGCTGGAACCACCGACAGGAGCCTCCCACCTGGCCTGCAAACGCGGAGGTGAGTGGAGGAGAAGTGGAGAAGTGATGGTCTTGTGTGTGTGTGTGTGTGTGTGTGTGTCAGGAGTAGAATAATTCAGTGTATCATGATAATGAACATGCACAATATTGATATCATGGGCACTTCAAAATACTGTCAAAATGAATGTATTATTTAATCTCATAGAGTATTTCTACACTGTATTTGTTGTGGTGTTCATAACAGTGCCAGATGCTTGGAGAAATGGTTTTAGCTTAATCTCAAGTCAAACAGGATCATGTTCACTTGTTAATCTGACCCATGACATTTTCAACTTCTTAGTTACTGCTCAAATGGGGTCATAATCCGATTAAGTCATTATTGTCTTATTGAATAAATTAGTTAATATCTAAAAAATATTTGTTTTATCATTTAATAAAAAAGTCATTGTAATAAATCTGTCTTTTTCTCCCTGTTGATATTAGAGCTTATTTAATTAAGTTAAATTGGTTGAAACATTTATAAAAGCTGCAGCAATTTATCGCAACCCTTAAAGGGGTCAGTATTTTAAGTGTGTACTGTGTGTGTGTGTCAGGATGGAGCCGCTGTGGGCCGCACTCAGCCCATGAACACACACCTGATGGAGGAGACGCTCATCAAACAGCAGCAGCAGATGGAGGAGGACCAGCGCTGGCTGGAACAGGAGGAGAGCTTCCTGGTACTCGCACAACACCAAACAAACAAATCTAAATATATTCAATATTATATATATATATATATATATATATATATATATATATATATATATATATATATATATATATATATATATATATATATATATTTATATATATGTATGTATGTATGTGTGTGTATGTATGTATGTATGTATATATATATATATATATATAGAAGGAAACTGTAATATTTACTGTCGTATGTACATTTTATTTTCCGTCAATAATAAATAATAAAATTTAAATAAGTTTAATAAAAAAATTATTATTATTATTTTAAGCCTGGTATAGTGGATTTTTTTAAATAAAACAATAAACTTAAATATTTACATTTTAACATTTAAAAAGTTCTAAAAAGTTATACTTGATGCATATTATTTATTCTCAAATACTAAAATGTTTATTATTATTACTATTAAAAATGTATTACTAATAATATTTTAATTTATAGTGAAAAAATCAAGCCTTGGGGCGTCGCGGTGGTGCAGTGTGTAGCACGATCACCTCACGGCAAGAAGGTCACTAGTCAATCAAGTGCTTTCGATAACTTGCAATAAGTGTATTGCAGTGCTGAGGAGGAATTTTGACCCACTCATCTTTGCACAATTGTTGTGATTTAGATGCATTAGAAGGGTTTTCGAGCATGATCTGCATTTTTAATGGCATGCCACAGCATCTCAATTAGATTCAGGTCAGGGCTTTGACTAGGCCACTCCAAAGTCTTCATTTCATTTTTCTTCAGCCATTCCGAAGTGGACTTGCTGATGTGGCTTTGAATCACACCACTGGAAATGAAATTGCACAGCATTTAAACACAATTGTTTGGGGTGGCACGGTGGCTTAGTGGTTAGAACTGTGGCCTCAAAACAAGAAGGTTGCTGGTTCGAGTCCCGGCTGGGCCACTTGGCATTTCTGTGTGGAGTTTATATGTTCTCCCCGTGTTGACATGGGTTTCCCCCACAGTCCAAACACATGCGCTATAGGGGAATTGATGAACTAAATTGGGCTTAGTGTATGTGTGTGTGTGAAAGAGTGTGTATGGGTGTTTCCCAGGGATGGGTTGCAGCTGAAAGAGCATCCGATTATATAAATAAAATAAAGTTAATTGGCTTATGTCATTATAATCATCAATATTCCTCCAGTGCCACTATATTGCATAATACTGGATAATACTCCCACTATATTAATATAATCCAGGAGATTTCCCCAAATGCTCTTGATGGATGTTTTTGGAGTGTAGAAATGAGAAGTGAGTGTTTGGTGTAGCGGCTGATGTGGGATCTTTGGCCTGTTGATCAGTGTTTCATTGTGTTTGGCTTCAGTTGTTGTTGTTATTGAAGATAGATAGAAGAAGAGATGGAACTGGAGAAGTGATGATGATGATCTCTAATACACTCTTCAAAACAGAGCTATAAATCTGTGAGCACCTGCTCTTCACTAAAACACTCTTACTGCACCAGTTGATTCGTGACATTTAGAAACTAGCCTTTACTCTTTTTTTAGTTTCATTATAAAAGGTAATGTTAAATATGCAAATGAGGCATTTTTTAATATATGCATTAATTTGCATAAATTTCTAGCACATATGCATTTGCTCTTAACGTTGGATGGAGTCTGGTTCAAAGATTTTAGTTTTTTTAAGATATTAGAGTCTACGTTTTTTTTCAGAGAGGATTCTGGCTATCTCTCTTAATTACTATAAAATTATGAAAATACTAAATAATAACAGGTAGAAAACTTTTTGTAGATTAAAATTTAGTATTTAATTAGTTTAAAATCAGGATATAATCAGTTTTGTAGCATATCAAGCTATACACACTCATATTACTGTAAACTGAAATCTGGTGAGCAAAATAATTATAATCTGCACATATCAAAATATCATAGTTTTTCATGTTTTTTCTAAATATTATTAGCTATCTGGAGAAAAAAAAAGTCAAAAATCTGGTCATCCTAGTGCCTACATTAGTGCAGCAATTAGTTTTTGTCATTTTATTTTTCTTTTATTTATTTATTTACTTTTATGATTGTTATTATTATTATTATTATTTTAATTATTAAAGTTGTTCTTTTAAAAAAATTTAAACATTTATTTGTGATTATTTTCTCAAGCTTTAACAAAACATTTTGTACAATCAAGATTGTAATCCTCCCCACCCCCCCACCCCCCATTTTTAAACATTAACGTCGAAATTAATTAGCAAACAAATAAAATTCAAATACAATTACAACAAAAATAGATAAAAATATAGCAAAATGGAAAATATTTTTGATAATAATAATAAATAAATAAAAAGATTAAAATAATAATAATAATAATAATTTAAAAGATTTTTTTATAAAATAAAAAATAAACTTTTAAAAAATATTTTAAATATAATGACCTACAGTGCATGATAATACAAAGCAATAATCTGATACATTTATAGTGGTCTTTTACATTATATGAAACCAAACCATATTGGTGATCACAGTTAAACCTGCACAGATTGGCTCAGTGGTTAACACTGTGGCCCCACAGTAAGAAGGTCGCTGGTTCGAGTCCTTGCAGGGTCAGTTGGCATTTCTGTGTGGAGTTTGCATGTTCTCTCCGTGTTGGCGTGGGTTTCCTCTGGGAGCTCCGGTTTCCCCCACAGTCCAAACACATGCACTATAGGGGAATTGATGAACTAAATTGGCTGTAGTCAACGAGTGTGTGTGTGAATGAGTGTGTATGGGTGTTTCCAAGAACTGGGTTGTGTCTGGAAAGGCATCCGCTGCTTAAAACATATGCTGGAATAGTTGGCGCTTCATTCCACTGTGGCGACCTCTGATAATAATAATAATAATAATAATTTTATTCATATAGCGACTTTCCAGAGCCCAAGGACACTTTACAAAATAAATAAAGGGACTAAGCTGAATGAAAATGAATGAATGAGTATGATGTACTGTATTTATTATAATATGAGAGTATGGAGAGTTTGGAGAGTGTGTGTTGTGCAGTCTGAAAAGCTCGTTCGAGACACTCTGCTGCTTCTTTCCTTCAGAGAAAAGCATTTCCTCTTTTCCTCAATCAAACACCAGAGCAGAGCTTTGCACGTCTCAGAAGCACACACCATTCCCACAAACCCTGAGTGCCAAATGAAGAGTCTGCCAGTGTTTCAGCTGACAGAGAGAAATATTACAGCTAAACACTCCTCCAAATCTGCAGCTTCAGCCTGCGGGACGAGCGTCTGCGTGTCAGATCTACTTAGAGTCAATTAAACACTCTGAGAGAGCTCAGGACACAGGGAAAATCCACACACTGAGAAAATAACACACACTGCAGGCAAAATCACAGCTTTTCAGTGCAATATGGAGATTTGGGGCTCTTCATGTTGTTTTTCAGTCTAATTGAAAGAAAAACAAACAAAATAAACACCAAAATATACTAAATAAAGGTTTTTTATTCAACTGATCCATTTTTGTCTGTTTTCATTCATTTATTTTCTTTTTGGCTTAGTTCCATATTGATCAGGGGTCGCCACAGCGGAATGAACCATCCCTTAGGGCTGTTTATGCTAATGAGGGAGAGATGGTCACTAGTGGGTGGGGCTTTCCCCCTCTGATGACACGTACAAAGGGAGAATGTCAATCAAAGTGTTTCTGCAGACGGCTTTATCAAGTCTGATTATAAACACTTTGAATTACTAGGAAGTAAACGTGTCTATAAAAGTAAACTTGCATTGCAAATCTTCTTTTTTGGGAACACTTTAGCTTGTAGATTATATATAATACCAATAATTGCCTTTGTGACTGGTCAGTGGTCATATTTATTAATGTACTAAAGTAAGATGCTGTAAATGGAGATGTGAAAAGCAAATTAAAAAGCATCACTGAATGGAAAGTGGAGCGCAGTGCATTGTGGGATGCAGAATTCCACACAGCTGTGTTTCTGGAAGATGAAGAGGTTGATCTGGCTTTTCCATAGACACACACAAACACACACACACACACACGCACACGCACACACACACGCACACACACGCACACACACACACACACATTTACATACTGAACATTACTGTCTTTAAAAGCACTGTGTGATTGAGACCAGCAGCTTTGTGTGTGTGTGTGTGTGTGTGTGTGTGTGCGTGTGTGTGTGTGTGTGTGTGTGTGTGTGTTAGTGTGTGTACACATGGGTTGAGGAAGGCAGTAAGAATTTAGAATTTTTGCATCGTTTTTAGCACATTATACTTTACAAAATACATTATTTTGAGGGAGAGAGGGAGATCAAACTAATCAGAAACATTATTACAAACCCTCTGAATGAATCAACAGGTGTGTATGTTATTTTTCATCATCTTTTATTAATCATATTATACTTCTTTTGTTTGTGTATGTATTTATTGAATTTTTAATAGTTTTGTTTCTCGTTGTACAGTTGAAGTCAGAGTTATTAACCCTCATGGTCACTTCTAATTCTTTTACAGTTTTCCCCCAAATGTTTTCTGCACATTTCTAACAGCTGCTTCTCACTCAGGGCTGTTTATGCTAATGAGGGAGAGATGGTCACCAGTAGGCGGGGCTTTCCCCCTCTGATGACACGTACAAAGGGAGAATGTCAATCAAAGTGTGTCTGCAGACGGCTTTATCAAGTCTGATTATAAACACTTTGAATTACTAGGAAATAAACGTGACTATAAAAGTAAACGTGCCTTGCCTAAAAATAAATGAATACATTTGTACTATTAAAAACTGTTTAAACACCTTATTAATGTGATTTTTGCACAATAATTCCCCTTTAAAATCCATTAAGTTGTATGTCAGATGATAAAAAGCAAACTTGGCTCTGATTTTTGCCATTATTTAAGCTCTAAAAGGCAAATTAGGACAGACTGAAACTCCACCTCTCATTTCTGAGAGAGAGAGAGAGAGAAAGAGAGAGATAAAGAGAGAGAGAAAGCAAGAGGGAGAAAGTGAATGAGTGTGTGTGTGTGAGAGAGAGAGAGAGTCATGTGAAGGAGTCAGAGGGAAGAAAAGCGAGTTTATCAGTCTGACAGCAGCAGACGGAAAGAGCACACACACTCACACACACTCATGGACACACACACCAAGCGCTCTATCCTGGGGCGCTCTAAATGCAGGATGCATCTCTTCAAGTTCTGCTTTGGAAAGACGGTAACTGAGCTTATTTAGAGAGCGATGGGTTTGTTTCGAGATGTTCTTCATGTAGTTCTCTGTTGTTGAGCTGTTTTTGATGCCTTCTGGAGCAGTAACTGCTGAGATGTTCACTTTCTCTGTGTTTTTGTTGCTGCTTTTTGTGGTCATGAGAGATCTGTCAATACAGAAGTGGATTTAATTTTATTGTTTTATGGAAAAATTTGTCGAATTTTTTTTCTTCTGTCAATACAGAAATTTACTTTTTATTTATTGTTATTATTTTCCATAAATATGTATGTATATAAATGAGGTGTTTAAAAGTTATGGACATTTTTAAAATGAAAAACAAACAAACAAATTAAACGATATTCAATTAAAAACCTGTTGAAAACATTGACGATTTAATTTTTAGAGTTTCAGAAATGTTGTGCAAAATAATAGAGCATTACAGCAAGCATAATAATAATATAGCATGAAAAACATTAAACATGAACATTAAAGTAATTAATAAAATGGTGTATGTGTAATTATATGTATGTATTGTATGTGATGTGTAATTGTTGTTTTTGTGATTAGTATGTATTTTCTGTGTGCAACTTTTTTAACTTTGCTCTTTTTAAAGCCTGAAAATTTTCTAAAGAGAAACAAATGCTGCTTACATTATATTTATAATAATAATTATATTAATAGAGTTTAATATTAACTTGTGTTTAGTGACAATTGACTCATTAGATTAATTTCTATGCACAATTGAAAAAAGAATACTTTGAAAAAAAGTTAACATTTTATTTTTATTGTTAATTATTATATTTTTGTTTATTTTTTATTATTGTTATTTATTATTATTATTATTATTATTATTTTAATATCATTATTGTTAATTATTGTTGTTGTTGTAGTTATTATTTTTTTATTTCATTATTATTGTTATTATTGTTATTTTAATATTATTATTGTTTATTATTATTGTTGTTGTTATTATTTTTTATTTCATTAATATTATTATTATGTATTATTATTATTATTTTATTATTATTATTGTTTATTATTGTTGTTGTGATTATTATTTTTATTTTATTATTATTATTTTAATATTATTATTGTTTATTATTATTGTTGTTGTTTTTAGTATTTTTATTATTCTTTCATTATTATTATTATTATTTTAGTGTTGTTATTATTATTGTTTATTATTATTATTATTATTTACTATTATTATTTTTATTGTTGTTGTTGTTTATTATTATTATTATTATTATTTTATTATTATTTTATCATAGTTTAATATTATTATTGTTGTTTTTGTTGTTTATTGTTATTATAATATTATTATTGTTGTTGTTGTTTATAATAATAATTATGATTATTATTATTATTATTATTTTATTATTATAATTATTATTATCTTATTATTATTATTTATTGGTATTATCGTTTTAATCGAGTAATCAATCACACATTTGAGTAGAAACGTACTGGAAATTCATCATTTGTGTGATGAGAGATTGTTTATGCTTGAGGAATGATGATGATGATGATGATGTAATCAGCTGAAGGTTTCTCTCATATATCTATGGCTGAGTGTTTTCCTAAATGCCGCTCTATTTATGTGAGCTCTGGCTTGTGTTTGTCCAGAAGCCGGAGTCCAGGAACTCTCGCAGCAGCATCGACCGTGAGGACGCCGCTCTGCAGACCCCGGTGAGTTCCCAGCATGCCCTGCATGTGTCTGTGTGTTTATTTCTGCACTCAGGGAAATTCACATGAGCTGTTTCTCACTTCCTGTCAGTCTCACAGGCAAAACCACAACCTTCAACACTCAGAAGAGCACATTTACAACTCTTTACCTAAAGTTTGGTCCCAATTTATATTGTATTCGCTTACACTGTGTATATGGTGGTACATTTGTATTTATGATTCATTAAATACATTCATGTAATTGCATTTGTAATTCATTTCTATTACTACATCTTTAATTACACTGTTGGCCATCCCTTGCAACCTAATCCTGCCCAGACCGCCCAAACCTTCCCATTTACTACCTTAAGAGCACCACCAGTGTTCTGCAGTACATTATGAATACAGTAAGTACATTGTATTCGTTTTTTGACGCAAGTACATACTGGTTAAAGCCATTTAATCTTCTATTTTAAGCTGCTTTGACACAATCTCCATTGTATAAGCGCTATAGAAATAAAGATGAATTGAATTAAGCTGGTGTCAATGTAGCCTGAGAGTCTGAGAGTAGACATAGCGGAGCGAGGGTAAATTACAGGGGCGTTCTGGGTGTTTTGTGAGTCAGAAGTGCCATCCTGATCTCTGACTGATCTAATGAGTGAAAAACAAGCTTCATCACTACAGACAGTCTGATCTACAGCTGTAATTACACACACACACACGCACACACACACACACACACACTAGACTCAATGGGTGAATCTTTTTTGGATTTGTGCTTGAAATATGCCTGGCTCTCCCACAAACTACCCACAATTCCACAGGGCCCTGGTGGGCAGCAGGAAGTCGGTCTGCATGAAAGCCAGCGGGAGCTCATTTAACACTTGTTGTTTGTGATTGTGTTTTCTTTCAGATGGGAAAGCAGCACGTTTACCAGCCCGTGGGCAAAACCGGTATGAGCAATCTCAGATTTATAACACTAGAAATATACAGCTCATGTGGGAAAATTAGTAAAACTTATAATAATTAGCTTGTGGACTGATGTGACAGTTTTTATTTATTTATTGATTTTTTGCAATCATTTACAGCAGGTTTTATAATACAACATAAGACAGAATTATTAATAATTTATAAATAAGACAGAAATTACTGTCAAAACCACAACCTTTAACACTTAATTAATTAATTACTTGGAAATAAAACCCTGAAAATGGTGATTTTTAGAAAACTCATGGATATTAATGAAATCTTTAATAGTTTTTACTGTTATTAACCTAATAAACGATCCAATAATATAACAAATACACTATTAAATTAAATAAAGTACTTTGTTTTGTTCATCTGAACCTGTAATTATGACTGATTCAAGACTGTTATTACTAGAAAGGTGTGCATCTTGTAATATAGTTTGTCAACTTTTTATTTATAACATTAATAATTCATGTGATATGTTTTGTGATGTTGCAGTATTTAAAATCTTAAATAGTAATTCTTTTTTCAATATCCACACTTTAAAGGTGCCATATGCTGCATTGGAATCAGAAGGTCCATAATTGACCATATATGGCTTGTGTCGTGAATATTAATGATTACATGCAAATGTGGAGGGCATGGCTCGTGAGTCTCTTCACAGTTTGTTTTGTCTTCTGATTGGCCCGTTGTCCACCGGGATTTTTTTTACATGTAAATGAGGAAACAGTAATTTCCATATACTGATCTTTTATTATTCTAATATGCCTCGGAATATTCAGATTTCCCTCATAGGGCACTTTAAATATCTGATGTATAAATACAGATAAAAATGTAGCTGTTTTTTAAATGTCCATATTGGTTTTGTTTTAAATGTAAATGTTTTAATATAAATGCGTTGCTTACAGAATACAGGGAGCAATATGCTTCAATATTTAATTTGTGTTCAGTAACTTATTACTGTGCTAAAGAATCATTCTGCTTTTGCTTGAAAAAATGCACCAAACATTCTTTAAATGCTTTCAAATGTAATAATAATTCTATAATAAATAATTCTTACTAAAACACAATTATAATTAATTTCAACTTCATTTTCAATGTTTTGAGTTTGATCGAGTAAAACTTGGTGTATATTATTTACTCAATATGATGCATGTTTGGATGCACTAGTGGTTGTTCTGTGTTTTTAATTATTATTAATATTTTATGTTTTTTTTATTAATTTACTTATTTACATTTTTTCTGTATTTTTGTTATCATTTGTATGAAAAATATTCTAGATTGTATAAATATTTTTGTTCTGTTTTGTGCTTATAAAAAACTTAGAAATAATATATATACACACACACACACACACACACACACACACACAATTGAAGTCAGAATTATTCGCCCCCTTTTGATTTTTATTTTCTTTTCTAAATATTTCCCAAATGATGTTTAACAGAGCAATTAAATTTTCACAGTATGTCTGATAATATTTTTTCTTCTGGAAAAAGTCTTATTAGTTTTATTTTGGCTAGAATAAAAGCACTTTTTAATTTTTTTTTAAACCATTTTTGGGACAAAATGATTAGCCCCTTTCAGCTAGTTTTTTTTTTCGATAACCTACAGGACAAACCATCATTATACAATATATATATATATATATAAGTAACATTTGTTTCACTTTAGACATTTCCCAGGCTTTAAAAAATGCAATGTTCAAATGTACACACAGAAAATACATAATATTAATAATAACATTTGATATAAGATATTGATATTGATATAAGTTATAAAGTATAGTATAAGTTATAACACTGATCTTCTTCATGTCCTGCAGATCTTGTGGCTCCTCCAAAGAAACCTCCTCGTCCCGGAGCTCCAGCTCACCTGACTAACCTGAGCCCGGCCGACAGCTATAATGAGGGCGTCAAGGTACCAAACACCCACACACACACCCATAACGAACTAACACCCATCCCGCATGATGATAACGAGTTCTGAAGAGCCGCATGCTGATTGGCTGATGTGTTCTGCATGCTGCTCTCATCCACCAAACATCCTCCAGTTTCCCGCTCAAACACCCACATGTAGAGTTCACACACAGTTGATCTCCGTCAGCAGAAAACACTCAACGTTCAGCCAAACCTCAGAGAGAAAACACTCCGAGGAGCCGCGCTTGTGGGAAAATCCACGTCCATCTTGAGCTGGAAGACATTCTCGTACAGCAGAGGAAGAGAAAGGAGTTTCATTTAAATGTTGAAAAGATTTATTTAGGCATTAAAGTGACAGAACTTTGATTTTTTGCACATTAAAGTGTTTAGTTGCACAGGGAATAGCCATTAATACATTGTCAAAATTATAGATTATTAATTAATCAACAATTATTTGAATATTATCCAGAACTAGAAAGACATTTTGTGAATTTCCACCTAGCAATGTCTAGTTTTTGGATTGTGATATGCTATTTTAATCCATTTTAAAGGCGATTTTATCAGTATTTAGCCAATATACAACTATCATAAAAAAACAAACATCAACAAAAACTTATTTATTCAGCTTTCAGATCATATATATATAAACCTTTTTTCCAATTTTCCTCCTTTTATTTGTTGTTTCACAACACTTTATTAACTAAGCTAAATGAAAAATTCTGCTAATTAGTTGTAAGTGAATAATTTAAGGGCTCCTATTATACTAAATTAACATTTCTATATTGTTTGGACATAAACATGTGTTGGCAGTGTGTACAGATCCACACTATAATAATAAAAATCTATGCACTTTTATCATTTTAATCTCTATAAATCATAATCAGTGTCTCAAAACAGGTCGTCTGCAGAATCTGTATGTTATGACATCACAGTTCTCAAAGCCCCGCCCATAACTGTTAATGGACGCATTATATAATGTATTATCCTGGACAGAACTGAATAAACTAAATTAGCCTTAGTGTGTGTTTGTGAATGTGAGTGTGTGGGTGTTTCCCAGTACTGGGTTGCAGTTGGAAGGGAATCCGCAGTGTAAAACATATGTTGGATAAGTTGGCGGCTCATTCCCCTGTGGAAACCTCTTATTTATAAAGGGAGTAAGCCGAAAGAAAATGAATGAATGAATTAGCCTAGAACCCTCCCCGGGGAGGACTCAAAATGGTCAATTGTGGACACAATTTATAGGCTCCGCCCATTACTGTTTAAGAGCCACACCCATTGCTGCTAAGAAAAACTGAGAAGTAACAAAATAAATGTAAATCCTCAGTCATGGTTATTTCCTCATATCTAATTCTGTAAAGCAGAGATGTCAAAACTCCACCCAGTTATGGAGCTCATTTGCATTTAAAAAGACACGCATGAAAACAGCTTCTTGCATAATGTAATCTATTTACTGGACTGTTCATTAATTACCATATATGGTCAGAAGGGAATTTATTTATAAGTGGGTGGAGTTTCACATGGGCTAGATTGTGAAGTCTTGTGTTCATCTGTGCAATGTGAACATCAGAACAAAGATGTCAAAACTCCGCCCTGTTCTGAAAGGGGGTGGGGAATATAAGCTCATTTGCATTTAAAAAGACACACACAGCTTTTTTTTTTTTTTTTACTTGTACCCCAAAATAAGCATTTTCAACATGATGTAATAAATAATCTGTAAGATATTTTGAGCTGTTAATGGGAACACCAAACATCTCTCATTTTTTGATGAGGTTTAATAGTTCTCTAAATTTCAGGTTTATTTAGCATATAATGAATATGTAATGAAGCTGTTTGTAGCTTTAGTTTCCTATAGGAACTATTAGTTGGTGGTCTCAGTTCTCCACACACACACACACATACACATACACACACACAGAGACACACACACACTCGACTCTGGCAAGATTTTTGGAGAAAGCATGTTTATTTTCCCCCGTTGCTCTTACATAAGAGCTGAGCTTCGCCTGGCTCAGTGTTTTTGGTTTTCCTGTTTTCTTAACCTTCAGCTGATTCTCATGAGAAGCCCTTGAATATTCAGCTGGATTAAAGAGAGAGGAAAACACGCCAGTCCTTTCTCAGAACACACACTCAAGATTTTCTCTGAATATGGAGAGAGAAGAGCGTTCACTGGTTCACACACAGCCTGTGATTCATCTGTTCACACAGCACGTGATAGAGGCAGATAGCAAATATTCCCAGATCATTTTCAGACTTTTTTTCATTCAGTTTTATTATAGTTCACTGATTTAAAAAAAAGACTTTTAAAATGAAATAAAAGTTTGATTAAATATTAATAAAGTTTTATATAACACATTTAGTTTAATTAAAGTAACATTTCTCATTTCCATTTAGCTTAACTTGTACTTAAATCAGGGCTTAATTTAGGCACCTCAGTTTACCGATCCCCGTCCTTCTCCTTTCACTTTCCTTCACACCTCCTGGGTCCACCCGATCTTCACTTTCATTTGTGAAAGGGCGGCATGAACACCGTGAGGTCGGCCGACTGTCGTTTGCCTAGAGCACCAGTTACACTTGCGCCGGTACTGACATGCACACTATAAAAGCTACTAATGCAAGCTGTAGTTCACTTAGATTGACCCAGCAATTTGATGGTACAAATGTTTCGTTACCTCTTCCTCCTCAAGTAACATGCCGGATTTGTTACCCCAATCTGTTCCGGGATCTCGCAATTTACAAATTAATCACTGACTACAAAAAATATATATTTTTATATATATATATATATATATATATATATATATATATATATATATATATATATATATATATATATATATATATATATATATAAAAATTATTAAATCTAACTTGAAAAGATGTGCTTTAATTAATATTTAATCTTTTATTTCAGGTTTATTTAGCATGTAATGAGCTTCAGTTTCCTATAGGAGCTATTAGTCAGGAGTCACAGTACTACACACACACACACACACACACACACTACAGATTTATTCATTCATTCATTCATTCGGCTTAGTCCCTTTAGTCATTAGGGGTCGCCACAGCAGAAGGAATCGCCAACTATTCCAGCGGATGCACTTCCAGCTGCAACCCAGTACTGGGAAACATCCATACACACTCATTTACTACGGCCAATTTAGTTCATCAACTCCCCTATAGCGCATGTGTTTGGGCTGTGGGGGAAACTGGAGCACCCGGAGGAAACCCATGCCAACACGGGGAGAACATGCAAACACAGAGATAACAACTGGCCCAGCTGGGACTCGAACCAGCGACCTTCTTGCTGTGAGGTCACAGTGCTAACCACTGAGCCACCGTGTCGCCCCAGAACTATAGGAGTGAGTGATATTAAAATAAGCTCTCCATCATTCCACTGTTTTTCCTATCTCTTATGTAAGAGCTCATATTTGTCTCTTTTCCTCCTGGAGTTGTTGCTCTTCTGCTGGATTCTTGTGCAGATCCTGAAGCTTTGAAGATTCCAGAGTATTAGATCAAGTCTGATCTGTCAGGAGGCTGAAGTCATGAAGCGAGAGCTCTGCTCTGTGTGTGTTTCTCTTGGATGTGGACTTTGTTTGAGCTGAAAGATCTCTCTCACACACACACACACACACACACACACACACACACACACACACACACACACACACACACACACACACACACACACTTGTCTCCTCTCTGTGCATGTGTTTATGAGTTGTTTTGTTTGCATTAATAATGTTGTGTTGTGTTTCTGCATCCCGCTCTTTCCTCTGCACGCTCTCCTGCTTTATGCTGCACTGTTGCACGTAGCCCTGGAGGGTAAGACCCCTGTGTGTGTGTGTGTGTGTGTGTGTGTGTGTGTCTGTGTGTTTTCACTGTATGAACACTGGTAACTGATCTGTTTAGTCAATTGCTGGTATTTTTTATTTACACTGATAATTAATACTCTAATATTTACGATATAATATTGCCAAGAATATAGCACAGCATGTTGTTATAGTAATATTTAGATGCTTAATATACACAGATGAATGAAGTCTGGAGTCGGATAAAATTCCAAATTTCTTTCTTTATTTACTTTATTTCTTGTGTAAAGATGGTTTGAATGGAGGATAAATTGATTAAGAAGAAAATAATTGATCTTAAAAAAGGCCTAAATTCACCAAAGTATTCACCTTAATCATTATAAACAGGTATTAATGGTTAAGTGTCTTTTTGTGGAGCCACATATAAATCAGGGTTTCTGCAGGTTTAACAAACTAAATTTAAGACTAGTTTAAACATTTTTAAGACCATTATGAATGAAATTTTAGACTTATGAAGGGCTAAATGCTAAGGTTTGTTTTTCAAATGGGTCAGGTGGAAAAGACCTATCAAAAAAAATGGCAAAAAAAAAAAAAAATAAATAAAATATATATATATATATATATATATATATATATATATATATATATATATATATATATATATATATATATATATATATATATATAATTTAATACATTTAACAATACAATAATACATTAATAATAAAAAGTAAAATATTTTAGATATTTCTTAGTAAAATATTTTAGATATTGTATAAAATCAAGCAAGCTTTTCTTGTATCCATACACTTTTTTCCAACATAAACTTTCTTTTAAATATTTTTTAAAAATGAACAAATGTTAAAAACTAAAATAAACTCAATCTGTGCACAATAATCTGTCCAGGCCGGTGTCCTCAACAGTAAATACACAGAGAACTTTTAAACAAATGTTACTGTAAGGAAAATAATTAAAGCATCATGATAAATATAATTAAAAATGACCTAAAATTTAATAAAAAGATAAAAGTTTCACTGAGATGATTGTTGGTGATTGTATGGGTTTTGACCAGATTTGGCAGCAATACATGAACAAAGGAAAATTTTGACCTGCTTAAAAAAGGCGTAAGACCTACAACACAACATTTCAGTAAATTTAAGACTTTTTAAGGCCTAAAAATTTGGATTTTGAGATGTAAGACATTAAGACCCTGCAGAAACCCTGATAAATGCATCCTTAAATGTTCAATAAAACAAAAAAATCATTTTTAAAAAGAGCTAAACAAAATTGGTCAAACAACAACAACAACAGCAGCAGTGTATGTTAGATCTACAGGTGAAGGCAAAATTATTATGAAATTTTAATTCTTCAAATGTTTCCCAAACGCTGTTGAACAGAGCCATTTCCACTGAATTTCCCTTTATATTTAGTCTTCTGGAGAAAGTCTGATCTCAAAACAAATTACAATTTCACAGGAAAGCGAATAGAAAAGCTCATCAAATGTGACATTTTATATTCATGATTTGCACGTCTGGGAAAGTCATTAGAATGAGCACAGATTTTCTATAAATGTGTATATTAACATATTAAATATATGACATCAGCTTTTTAATGCTCGAGTTGTTTCATTATTGGTCTTTTTTAAAAGCTAATGTGAAGTTTTTACTCCTGTATCATCTTTTTAATTGAATAATACAAATCTGACCAAGTACAAAAACTAATCCAGCAACCTTCACTATCTGGAAAACTTTGTGTGTGTGTGTGTGTGTGTGTGTGTGCGTGCGTGCGTGCGTGCGTGCGTGTGTGTGTGTGTTGTTTCTGGAGTAAAGCTGCTGCTGCCATCTGCTGTCATAATGAAGTACTGCTCTCTGTGTGTGTGTGTGTGTGTGTTCAGCTTCAGCCTCAGGAGATCAGTCCTCCTCCGACAGCCAATCTGGACCGCTCGAATGATAAAGTGTATGAGAATGTGACGGGGCTGGTGAAGGCCGTGATCGAGATGTCCAGCCGCATTCAGCCCGCGCTGCCAGAGGAGTACGTGCCCATGGTCAAGGTGAGCCCCATGGGAGAACATCACTTCAGTCTGATAATACTCAATACAATATATATTAATCATGAACATGCATATAGACACTTAAAAATAGATGAACAACCACTAATATAACAATCTGAAGAACAGAATAACCTTCTTAACAGCAGCAAGTGATGATTGAATTGGTGATTTAATGGTAATCTTTACATGCTAATCTGACTCACTGAGATGTTACTTATAATACTTTATGCATAATACTGAATATTTACAGTGCAGTACTTTGTTAACTGTACATACAGCTTAGTTAGTTAACATTTGATAATTATACAGATCTCGATGAAACTGCTCGTTTAATAGTCTTAGGTGATGTCACTTTAGTTAATTCCTCATAACTCATTAAGTCATAATTGTGGATTTAATTAAATAGAGTTCATATCTAATGTAAAGCCAACATACTGATGTTTACTAATGAGACTTGTTCATACGTAATAAAGTGTTACCTGTTGAACTTGATCATCCTCTTGCACTGTAATTTTTGTTTACATTTATGAACATGTAAATATAATGAAGCAACTTTTTAGGTCGGTATTGGGACAACATCGTATGTATCATGGTGAAAACTTTAGCAAATAATCACAAACAAGAAAATCTGATACCATCATAGTCTGAAATGTGTGTGTGTGTGTGTGTGTGTGTGTGTGTGTGTGTGTGTGTGTGTGTGTGTGTGTGTGTGTGTGTGTGCGCTCTTTCTGTCAGGATGTTGGTCTGGCTCTCAGGACTCTGCTGGCGACGGTGGATGAGACTATACCAGTGTTACCAGCACACACACATCGAGAGGTCAGAACACACACACACACACACTGATTTACTGCTTCATTAAAATATAATACAGCCTACATAGTTCATACACATTTATTACATTATTTTTGCATCAATCAAAACAAATAATAATCCTATATTTGTACTGTGTAATTATAGTTGTGTGTTACTTGCATTAATTATTAATCTATGGTAAAACTTTTTATGGATCAGTTATTATTCATAATTATTAAATCAGAAATGCGCTAACAAAAATATCTTGCTAGTCTGCGTTTCAGCACACTATTAACCAATGCTTTGATATTTATATTTATTACATCTTGTTAATATCTGTATTCATAAAATGTTTGATTTTATTTTTATAGTTTACTTTCTATTTAAAACTGTTCAGTCTGTATTTATCCACAAACATTTAAGAGTTCACACTTAGATATGCTTGCCGTTAATAGCAAGTTTAGCATGTTGTCCCGGGAGAGAACCCTGAGCTCGGAGATACTTGAGCCCAAGGCTCCCGCCCGGTCAATAGGCATATAAGGGGATGCGAGATCAGGTAGGTCTCGAGAGCTCCCCAGGAGATGGGTGGAAGGGGGGACTCTTTCAAAAATGAAGATCGAGCAGTAGAGAGAAAACAATCCACGCTTGGATCACTCTGATGATATTATTACTGATTACAGATGAGCAGCCAGTCGTACATAATCACATGACGTGCTCCTCTCGAAATTAGTTTGTGAAACTTCTCTTGATATTTTCTAGAAGTTAACGCTCATTTATTGCATTATTTGCTTTTGCATCAGTCAACTGAAAACTGTCTAAATATAGCTGTGCATCACATGCATTAATTATAATATTACATCATTATTAACTATAAAGTGTCTAAATAAAAAATCATTTATAAATCACGTATAGTATTTAGAGGAATTTATGTTTTAACATCAGAAATGGGCTAACAAACATTGCATCCTTGTCTGTTTCGTAACACTATTAATCATTATTGTGTAATAATCAAATTATTTACATCTTATTAATAACTGCGTTTATAGAATTTCTGATTTTATTCATAGTTTAATTTCTAAGTTACTCACAAAAACAGTTTAGTCTGTATTTATGCCACAAATGTTTGATATTTTCTAAAGTTAACGCTCATTTATTGCATTATTTGCTTTTGCATCAGTCACCTGAAACTGTCTAAATATAGTTGTGCATCACATGCATTAATTATAATTATTTTACATAATGATTAATCAGCTATAAAGTGTCTAAATAAATCTTTTATAAATCATGTATATAATTTAGGATTGATGCTTTTACGTCAGAAATGCGCTAACAAACATCTTTGCGTTTCATAAGACAATGAACCTTTGTTGTCTAATAATCAGATAAATTACGTCTTATTAATAACTGCATTCATAGAATTTCTGATTTTATTCTTATGGCTTCATATCTGAATTACACACACAACCGTAAATGTATCGCAGGAATATTTTTGCCTCATTAAAAATGCAGCACAGTGTAATAATAGTAATGTTGTAACACATGGTGAGTTTGTTTTATTGTGAACTTATTTCTGAGACAAATCTATTTTTGCTTTATTAAATATGTAGAATAGTCTAATAATTAATTTAAAAACTATTTAATTTACATATGTTTAGACTTTTTTGTGCAAGTTTGAAAGAGTGCATGTAAATAAACATGCTTAAGATTGATTGCGCGCTGATTGCGGCAGGATGCTTTAAAAAGAAAACTGTGGATTAAATGTATGAATTAGGTTTATTTTACTTGCATATGTAAACACGTGTTAAAAAACAAAGAGTATGGCATGCATTACTAAAGACTGATTTATAGACAGTTTACATGTTTATGTACATGTATGGGTTAAAGGAAATATATTTCCTGCTTCTTCATACCTTGTTTTGCCTTCAGATCACTTAAAATAAGTTTTAAAATCACTCTAAATAAGTCATTACAAATGTTATCAGCGCTTATTAACAGCAGCTGTCATGGTTGTCTGGTGATGAGATCCGTCCTCCGTAGGCTCGATCGTCTCATTTCAAAACACTCGGTTCAGACTGTGTGGACTTTGAAGGACTCCCCTTTAAAGTCTCTGAAATAAGACACGGCTATCGTCAGTCATTGCAGTTCTGCTGTGTGTGTGTGTGTGTGTGTGTGTGTGTGTGTGTTTCCTCAGATTGAGATGGCGCAGAAGCTGCTGAACTCTGACCTGGCGGAGTTGATCAGTAAGATGCGTCTGGCGCAGCAGTACATGCTGACCAGCCTCCAGCAGGACTACAAGAAGCAGATGCTGACGGCGGCTCACGCGCTCGCTGTGGATGCCAAAAACCTGCTGGACGTCATCGACCAGGCCCGACTCAAGATGAGCCACCGCACACACTGAGACCTCCACACTGGCTGGATCATCACGGAGGAACATCACCCTTAAAGAGACACACTTCACCCAAACATCTGATCAATGTTTATGAGTTGAAGAATGCTGGAAACTGGCTGCCATTAGCTGTTTCTATCCAAAGATGAGAAGTAGATGCATGCGCAAAACTGGAATATTGCATAAAACAAGCGAATATAGCAGAAAAAGAGACACTCAATCATCACTTCCTGATCAACATGCTCTAATATCTGTCAGAGGAGTTAGTTTGATGCGTTGGGATTCGCCACTGTGGTGTTTCTTCTCTAATAAATAAGTTGCACCTCAGAGACACAATGAATGCGGTGGCTTTTGGAGGCGTGAGACGGGAGCACAGACAGATGCTGGAGGGAAGAATAATAATACTGAAGCACTGTGATGACGGAGGGCTGAGGTAGAGATCTGCGCGGGACTAAATTTTGAATCCCGCTCCCGCCAGGTTTTAGCCCGAACCCGACCGCTCCCGCTTATATTAAGAATTTATTGTCCCGCTGCCCGAACCGCCCCGTTTTCTGCCCGCCGCGCCTGATCCCGCTAAAGAGCGGGGGAGAACAAAACCGAAAATCCCCCAGTGCGCGCGCACACTAACACACACACAAGCACCAAGCAGACACACAGGCGTTTGCTGTTATATCAACTCAAAGGGTTGTAATACCATGTATCAAGTACCAATGTAATACCAAAAGGTTTTATATGAAGGTATATAAATACTAAGTCGCGCCAGCTTACTCTCGGGCGGATTCCGGCCCAGTTGCGGCAGCGTCAGCTCGCTTACGGCCGCCGCATCTGGCCCAATTGATTCGGGCCGGAATCGGGCAGTGAGTCCACAAGCATCCGGAGTCCGGCAGCCGGAGCCGGGCTGAGTGGTAAGTCTCCGGCAGGTGAGAATCTAGCCGGAACTGGCCCGAGTGTATTTTGCTATCTGGGAAAGCTCTCTCTCTCTCTCTCATTCGCGCTCCCGTCCCAAATTAAACCCGTTACCAACCGCTCCCGCGATTTATTCAGAAATTTATTCCCGCGCCGCAGAAATCTGGTCTGGTCCTGCGGCGCCCGCGGGACAGCCGTGGGAATGCAGACCTCTAGGCTGAGGCCTTTTACAATCAGCACAACAACATTTCACATCTGCAACAATGGAAAGCTGGAAACATGTAGAGCCGCGGTCACGCTAGAGTTTGACCGTGCGAAATCAGTTCTATGGTGCTGTCAAAAGGGGCGGGATTAAACAAGATGATTAGACATTTTAAGTGAGTGATTGGTCCATAGAAATTTCACTGAACTTTGCAACACAGCAAACTGCGAAACCTGTTGCATGAGCTTGTGTTTCCAGTCTGTCCCATTCACATAGTATGAATGGAAGTCTATGGGGAGAAAAGTGCAGTGTGACCACGGCTTAAAGCTGCAAACCAACATTAACAAAGCAAAGTCCCTGAAACGCACATTTATAGCATCACATCATCTGAGAAAACTAAAATCACATCAC
The DNA here is from genome assembly GCF_052040795.2 of Danio rerio. Lineage (NCBI taxonomy): Eukaryota > Metazoa > Chordata > Actinopteri > Cypriniformes > Danionidae > Danio > Danio rerio. The sequence continues at coordinate 2,239,746 of NC_141039.2, forward strand.
TTTATTAATGTATGATGAAGTTTATTCACTAAATGTGTTTCCGTCGTTGTTTATTCACATGTTTTGTCCATATAGGATACGCTTCGCTTGTTTTTTTTAATGCAATATTCCAAAATGCGCATAAAAAGTGTAATGACAAAGGCAAGACGACAAACATGTTGCTTTATTTCAAGATTAATCAAATTTCAACTAAATTAGTTCATTTTTAGCTCGTCAGTTTGATTGATGTAAGGTAAGAAGTTCATATTATTCAACAACAAAAAAAGAAGGCAAGATTTCTTTTTTACAGTGTAGGTGTTTGGAAACAGCGACTGACTCCCATAATAGAAAATCAAAATGATTGGATGGTAATTAATGGCAACCAGTTTCAAAAGCTCTTCAAACTAGATGAAAGAAACTCATACAGGGGTCTGTTCTTTGTACGTGGATTACTCCGTTAGCTGAATTCGGTTATTGACGATTTGATCCAGGATTGTTTCGTTCTTCAAAACTCATCTGAGAGTGGCGTCATAACAGCTCAAACCTGCTCAGGAGCAGCAGCTTATTTCATATCAGCAGGATCAGATCAGGTCATTTCAAGCAATTCTAATACAGAAAGTGTATGCTCAGATTTTCTTACAGTAGTAGTTCTATACACTTAAGATAGTAAAATAATAAAAAAATAGATAGTTTCAGTTTAAAGTTAAAAATATATAAATTAAACTGCAATCTGCACTGTTATGGGGTGGTTCTCCCCAAGGGTTTTAAAGAGTGTTTATTAATATGGACTTTAGATACTAACATGTACTATTTTAAGGCACAAACCCAGCTTTAGTACAATGTGTGTATAACAGCAGACGTGCACAACTTTTTTTTTTTTGTTTAAGGAATACATTATGCAGTCATGTTTTGACAGCTAATATGCTGAATCAACAATGAGTTGATGCTCCACAAAAGTTGCAGACACCTTTACCAATATTACAATGTTTATTTATTTAATGTAAAATTTATTTTAACAGCCAGCTGTGCTTTATGCAGATTAAGAAACTTGACTAGGCCTGGGCTACTATAATGGAGAAAATCTGCTCAATGTAAAACTAAGAACATACTGATTAAATACTGAAAGTGCAGCACATAACAAATGAAGTTATTGCATATCATATTGAACAGATCGTTTACTACGAATTAATAACTTTTGCTCATGTGGACCATTGAATATTGATCAGATGATGTCATTACAGTCAGCCAATCGTTGCATTGATGATCATGAGTTCTATTTAACACATATTGATCTCAGATCAGTTCATCCAAACATTTTAATCTGATTTGCAAGCTTGTCTGAAGAACCAAATTAGCCTGAGATCAGTCATCAAGAATAAAACCCATCTTAGATCGTTTAAGCAAGGTATGAAGAACAGAGCCCTGGTTTAGGAAGAGTGAATATCACTGATGTTTGTGTGGCGTCTCTTTAAGAGACTCTTCAGGATGTGCTGGACTGAAGACTCTTATCTCTCTTGTTTTAACCGTTCGTTGATTTGCTATATCCAGAAATGAAGTTGGTCTTCGTGGTCTTTCTCAAACCTACAACTGGAAGATTCTCCAATAACCCAAAGGCTCGTCAAGAGACTGTAGTGTTTTCTAGGTGCTGATCTTCAGTTAAGCTGCATCCTCCTGAAATCTTCCTCTGGAGTTGGCTCAGGACTCGTGTACAGACTCAAGCCAAACACAGTCATATTGAACATATTTTTGAAGAGATCACAGCTATAGTATGAAGAGCAGAACATTCTGCCGGGACTGAAGTCAATATAGTCACATATCAGGCACTTGAAGCACATCTTGGTAAATGGTTATAATCAGAGCTGCCTTCTCATTTCATCAACCCGTTTCTCCTCTGTACAGTTATTTTTTACCACACTAAGGGTGTAAGGAGCCCCGTTGAGTTTGGACTAGATTTTCTTTGTGTACAGAACAATCGTGAAATCCATTTCTTTTGTCATTGATATAAATTATTCTCAGGAAGAAGCAACTGTACAGATCTTTTAACTAATAAAATGGTATCTTTATCACTGTGGGTCTTTAGTCTGGTTTCTGCTGGAGTTATTCCTACTGAATTAACCTTTTAATGTCTTATAGCATTGGAAATTAAAATTCAATTCTGTAGTTCATCATTTTAATAATTATCAGAGGGAAAAAAAGTCTACTTAAAGTCAAAAATGCTGAATTATGCCTTTAGAAATGCTCATCATTTTCAGCACCAAGTAAACTTCAGATTCACTTTATGGAATACTAAAGCAGATTGGGAAAAATGTTTATTAAATTACTATGTGCATTAGGTCATTTCATTATGCAATAAAATGTAACTTTTGTTCCTTTAGTGTGTACCCAACATCTGTTGTTTTAATTCTCTGTAAAGAAAATGACATTGCTTAGAGCAGTGCTTCTCAAACTGTGGTATGTGTACGACTAGTGGTACGTGGAGGAATCTCCCAATAATTAAAGTAAACACTTTTAACCCTTTAATGTGTAAAATTATACTGTGTGTTTTTCCAAAACTTTTTTCAGGTCTGGAAAACGTCATGTCAAAATTCAATGACTTTTCCAGGTTTTCCATGACCGTATGACCCCTGCATTAGCCGCTCACTGGCAGTATACGAGTATGGGAAGAAACACTCGCTCTGCATATGCCCTATTGCATTCTGTTGCATTGTTTGGCATGTTTTATTCATTCATTACCATTTATAAGTTGTTAAGTCATATATTATCAAGTTATATTTAAGGCACTACACAAAACAAATGTATAATTATGTCATTAAACACCAATCAATCTGCATTTTTCAGTTTTAAAATTAAGACCTTCAGCACCGGTGCATTGAATACTAAAGCCCAAAGCCGTGTCCAGAAACGAGACGAACATCATTTACAGTTTCTATGTGTTTTTTTATTAAAAGAGCTGCTTTAGTCGAACAGACCGAAGCCCATGTCGTCATCAGACTCCTCAGACTCTTCTTTCTTTTCCTCTTTCTTCTCCTCCTCCTTGGCTGTAATGCAAACAGATAATAGAGCTTAAAATCAATCATCCTCAGATTTAATGCACGCACTGTAACAAGTCAAACATGGCCTTCATTCTATAACGCTTTCAAAATCTTGCATTCATCTCAGATCAAACGCAAGTTTCTGGATGGTTACAACAAAAACAAGTTTATGGATATTTGGTGTGGGGAAAGCTGTAGGCAATGAGTAAATCATGCATTACAAATGTAATAGTATTAAAACTCACTGCAATCGATAGAGTATGTACTTAAAACATTGCTAATGGTTTTTAAATGGGGTTCTGAAGTATTTGACATTTACAGTACTGACCATCAAGCATCCCAATTGAATAATTCAGAAATCAACTGCTGAGTAATGGGTTGGGCTGTTTAACAAGATTTAAAATCTGAAGCGAAAATTGTTGTGAAAAGTGTTGCTGAGATGCACAGATGTACTGCTTTTATTGGAAAACCCAGTCAGATAGTTTAATGCAGCTAATTCAATATGAACTTGCTTAAGCTGTGGTTAAATCAGTAGCATATATGACAACATGCCTGAAAAACATCACTCTTAGCTGCGTGATTACTCGCATCATATTATAAAAAATATTAAGAGATGAAGACAACCACTTCAGGCTTTTTCTTTTAATAATTTGTATTTTAGGCTTTTCCAGAGAGAGCACTCTTCACTTTCAGAATCTGTTTTAGGGTTGTTTAGAAGGTGCTACTCAATGTCAGCTTGCACATCATTAAATGTACAGTAACAGATGATGGGTGATGTTTACCTGGAGCGTCTCCACCTGCAGGAGCAGCAGCACCAGCAGCGGCAGCAGGAGCAGCTCCACCTCCTGCTCCAACATTACAGATCAGACTGCCGATGTCCACGCTGGCCAGAGCCTGAACACAAGACACATCCCATCAGACTCGAAACAATTAAGCTGCTGTACAGCGCGAGGGCTTAATTCAAGAGCAATTCTCTGCACAGCAGTTTTTAACAGTCACATGTATATAGAAACGTTTAAGATGATTTATTTCATAGTTTATATTTGTTTGCATGCCTATTTGGTTAAGCATTTCATATTTTTAACATGCATTAAACATGCATAAAATCTGAGTCTTGAATCATACCATCAAGATGCTCTACAGCAGGGGTGTCCAAACTCGGTGCTGGATGGCATGCAGAGTTTAGCCCCAACTTTCCTCAACACACCTGCCTGGATGTTTCTAGTATACCTAGTAAGAGCTTGATAAGCTTGCTCAGGTGTGTTTAATTGGGGTTGGAACTAAAATGTGCAGGACACCTGCCCTCCAAGACTGAGTTCGAGCACCCCTGCACTACAGCATGAGGACTTGATGGAAGGCATTCACATTTATCCCTCCATCATCCTCCTATCAGATAGGAAATAAACTTGCCTTGGCGAAGAGACCAGGCCAGAAGGGCTCGATGGTCACACCGGCAGCCTTGATCAGAGCGTTCAGCTTGTCCTCCTGAAAAACAAAATTAGAGAGAGTTCATATCAGTGCATCAACTCATTTAATGCAAATACTGTGCAAGACAATAGCAGCGATCAGATCAAAGCAGCAAAATTATTTGTAAGGTTATGGTTTTTGAGATGCTACAATAATATTTGTAGGTCATTACGCCCCCGAACATGCTTTAAATTCACCTCTAATAGTCTCATTCACTTGTTGGTGAAAGTTTTGATTGTGATGTTTGTTATTAGAATATACACTGAGTTATTAAAACAACATCAGAAAAATAATTAATTGACTAAGTGCAAATCATATATATAATTAGACCATTTCAATGTGGTCATGTCATTGGCCGTGAACATTTCCTGCTTATCAAACCATTTAATTACTGTAACAGGCAGTTCAATCATAACTTAATGTTAAAACAGCTATCATAACTATCAATTTTTAGTTCTTGGAAGCTATACAAATTTAAAATGTAAAACTGGAAACATGTTGGAACCTTATTTTTTTGTTTACATCCCTCAAAATAGTCTACATGTTTTATCTTGATAGACTACTTGGACATGGACTATAACTATTTTTCATGCATTGTTAAGAATTGAAGTACTTGATTATGGTCTTATTCAGCAAATAACAAGATATAAACCTCAACGAATATGCTACATTGGTGCAGTTATTCAACTAAAAACTGTCAATAAAAAAAAAAACACTTGTAAACAATCTCAACTAAGATGAATGAACTACACACGTACTTTTCACAACATCATTAAT
>NC_141039.2:2250000-2260000 GCF_052040795.2 Danio rerio
TGAGTTAAGAAACTGCTGGAGTTTACCAGGAATGTGGGAGTCAAGCCTCTCCATATGACGTGGATTTTAAAAGCCTTTTTCACTTTCCACACCTGAAAAACAAGAGCAAACCGGTTCAAATATAGGTACAGTGGTCCCTCGGTTAAAATAACTCACAATAGGTGAAATCCGCAAAGCAGGACTCCTCGCGGTGGTCTTGTTGAGCACAGTTATGACCCATTTTGCATCCTTGAGGAGACTCATTGCTGCTGTCGTCCTGATGTTATTTTCCTCCTCCTTTGTGTAACAAACCGAAGATTTAATCATTCATTTTCCTTCGGCTTGGTCTCTTTATTATTCCAGCATATTTTTTACATGGCGAATGCCCTTCCAGCCGCAACCCAGTACTGGGAAACACCCATGTGTGTCATTCACACACACATTCATACACTACAGCCAATTTAGTTCCTCAATTCCCCTATAGCGCATGTTTTTGGACTGTGGGAGAAACCGGAGCACCCGGAGGAAACCCACACGAACACGGGGAGAACATGCAAACTCCACACAGAAACGCCAACTGACCCTGCTGAGGCTCAAACCAGTGACCCTCTTGCTGTGAGGTGACAGTGCTGACCACTGAGCCAGCCGAACCAAAGATTCATTTGTTCCATAATGGCGGCCTACAGCCGCGGATCTTCTACATTCTTTTAGCGACAACGACAGCTTATTATGAAAAAGTAAAGACGCTAAAATAAAAACAGAAGACATCGTTCATTCATTCACTCTTGCTGTACCTCGATCAAAGAGCCGATTCCTGCAGGCACCAGAACCAGGAGACTCGTCTGTTCATCCAGCAGATACAGGAAGATGACGATAGTGCTGAAACACCTCCACAGCACTGATATATATACACACACACACACACACACACACACACATATACATACATATACATACACATACACATACACACACACACACACACACACACACACACACACACACACACACACACACACACACACACACACACACACACACACACACACACACACACACACACACACACACCTTATATTACAGCAGATTCACTAATTTGATATATGACATAATAAATTCAAAGGATTCAAACCACATTTATGAATAAAAATTTAACAATGGATAAAAATAATGAAAGTACAGTAATATCTGACACATATATATATATATATATATATATATATATATATATATATATATATATATATATATATATATATATATATATATATATATATACACACACACACACATTATGTGAGGCTAATTTAACAAATATTATAGCAATATTACATTTTAAATGACGTCTACACTCACCGGCCACTTTATTAGGTACACCTTTCCAACTGATTGTTAACGCAAATTTCTAATCAGCCAATCACATGGCAGCAACTCAATGCATTTAGGCATGTAGACATGGTCAACACGATCTGCTGCAGTTCAAAGCGAGCATCAGAATGGGGAAGTACTCAGAATACCTGAGTATTGCTGCTGACCATGTCCATCCCTTTATGAGCACAGTGTCCTCATCTTCTGATAGCTTATTCAAGCAAGATAACGCGTCATGTCAAAAAGCTCAATCATCTCAGACTGGTTTCTTGAACATGACAATGAGTTCACTCTACTCAAATGGCCTCCACAATCACCAGATCTCAATCCAATAGAGCAGCTTTGGGCTGTGGTGGAACGGGAGGTTGTCATCATGAATGTGCAGCCGACAAATCTGCAGCAACTGTGTGATGCTATCATGTCAATATGGAGCAAAATCTCTGAGGAATTTTTCCAGTATCTTGTTTAATCTCTGCCATGAAGGATTAAAGCAGTTCTGAAGGCTAAAGGTACCTAAGATGTACCTAATAAAGTGGCCGGTGAGATTATATATCTATTATACACACAGAGATATATATATATACATTTTTCATATCCATCTATCTTTCTTCCTTAATATACAAAGTATAATTTACATACTTCAATTTTAATCTCACCACTAATATTTTATTTCCTACCATGTGTGTGTGTGTGTAGTATCATGATTATTAATGAGTTCAAAAATAACACTCTAACACATTTTGTTATGCATGGAGATTATTTACAAAAATACAGAACAACCTTTCACATGTGCAAAAACACTTTGCAGGAACATGAAAAGCATGCAAATCAGTCCTGTAAAAGGTACCTGTATTTTTTGCTGAACAAAACAAACAAACAATAAATATAGTACACTGACCTGCTTTACTGGACATGCCAACCATGCTCTTCTTGTGCTTCCAGAAACTGATGTCATTTTTGAAAGCCAGAAAGTCGAACAAAAGCTGGAAAAGGACACACAGTGATGTTCGGATGCAGTGAACGTTCAGAACGATGATTAATCTCAGTGTAAAACCTTAAACTCACATGGAAAGCAGCCACGAAGAAGGTGAGAGCGAGGAAATACAGGTTAGTGTCCACAAAAATCCCCTTGATTTCATCTGCGTCCTTTTCAGTGAAGCCTGAAATGCAAAATACAACAGAGAAAGAAGACTTTTATTTTGTAGATTAATGCATAATCTAAATTAAATGTGCTCAATTAAAATGAATCAATTAACTGAGTAAACAATGCAACCTGAGAGGAATATTTCTAATTAATAAAAAATTAATGCCATTAAAATATTTAATACAACAGCTATGGCAATAGTAATAGAACATGTTAGTTTATTATTACTTTAATTCATAGTTAAATTTCTTTCATGTTGAAATTTGTGAATTTTATGTACATTTTGCACAACAACTGCATGAGAAATGTTCAAGTAAATTCAGTGTACATCTTATTTGCTTTATAAATAATTTGATTGCCAATCTAAAGCTGTTAAGTGAAGGCAGAAAATATAACATTTATACTTGAAGGATAAATATTAATGCCTTTAGTTAAATAAATGCTTTAGTGCTAATATTTGAAAAATAATTAATAATCAATAATTAAAAATAAATAAAGCACATTTTTGCATATTTTAATAACAACCTTATAGAAACTTTAGCCAAAAAACACTACGGCATATTTATCCTTCATAAATTAACTTTTATAAGGGGTTTAAACACAGTTGTGTGTCAGCAGTGTGTGAATATAAGCAGCTTCTAATGGTAAACATTTATTAAATCGATCATTTATAATCAGCCCTGATCAAAACAGTCTGCAGAAACACTTTGATTGACACTAGTGACCATCTCTCCCTCATTTGCATAGGACGTTGTTTTTAAATCTGCCACTATGCTGACACACTGGCGTTTGTAGCTCCGCCCTCTTCTATAAGAAGCACAATCTCATTTGCATTTAAAGCTACAGTCACCAAAACACCACAATTAGGATCAAAGCCTGAAAGGGGTCAGTTTCAGAGAGCCAGAGAACATAATCTGTGTGGTATTTAGAGATGAAATTTCACACACACACACACACACACACACACACACACACACACACACACACACACACACACACACACACACACACACACACACACACACACACACACACACACACACACACACACACACACACACACACACACACACACACACACACACACACACACACACACACACACACACACACACACACACACACACACACACACACTAAAGACTTATTTTACATCTTGGTAATGTTTGTTTCTTGATTTGGATATACATCATAAAAAAAGGACTAAATAATGTTTGCATATTGAGTTTCATGTCCACAGAGTCTTACCGAACTGCTGCAGTGAGTAAACGGCGTCCTGCATGTGGATCCAGAAGCGCAGTTTGCCCAGAGCGATGGAGTCGTATGTGATGGTCAGAGGAAGCTCAGTGGAGCTGCTGTTGATCTCCTGCGAAACACATTTCAGGTTAACCCCATTAAAGAACCGATCACAATGAACATGCTTTTCTGTTCTGAGAATGTGAGGCGCACCACACTGCTTCCTATGTCACTAGGCATCCACTGAATCAGCTGCATGTTGTGTGCAAGCGTTGCTGTTGGGTTAATACTGTTATAAATGTAAATCATTCATTCATTTTCCTTCAGCTTAGTCCCTCATTTAATCAGAGGTCGCCACAGCGGAATGAACTGCCAACTATTCCAGCATATGTTTTACGCAGCAGATGCCTTTCCAGCTGCAACCCAATACTGGGAAACACAGCCAATCTAGTTCATCCAATTGACCCTTCGCTAAGCCACACCCAAAAACCGCCACCCACCAATTGTGGCTTAGCAACTGTAGCTACATGCAGGGGCTCCGTCAAGGTTTCGAGCGAGTACATATGAATTGTGCAAATCTGATACCCGGTATCCTTAAAGCTTGGATGGGATGGTGGAATTTTTTCCTTTTCAAAACCAAAAACCCAAGAGGAGAAATGCCAGCATGGATCTAGCTCTGTGAGGGGCGCTAAAGGAGCGGAGCTGAGTTGGTTTTGTTTTGATATTCCTGACACAATCAGTGATAAACTGACGGCAATAACTCACACACCTCTTACCCTAAACAGCTCTAAACTGTGTTTCCTACAAAAATACAACGCATGTTATGTTTCCCAGCTGTCTTATTCCTTTTTTTTTTTGCTCGACATTTTGAGAAATGCTCCATTTAAGCCTTCGCCATAGTAAGTTAACTTAGTCATAGTTAATTTGTTATTATTAGATTATTTTTAAAAGGTCACCTCTCCTGATGAGCATGAGCTAAGCTGTTGAATGGTTAGCGTATGAGGCGGCTAGGCTAAGCTAGCTTCAATTTTGATTGAATTATTCTCTAATCGGTCGCCTATTATGTGGTGAATATACCCCTGTAATGCATACTGCAGTCCTTTTTTGTCTGGCTTTCTCGGATATCACACCTGTTCACCAAAAATGACATTATATCCCTGGGAATGTCTGACATCGGCGCACACACATTGTAAAAGCCTGCCAGGCACGAAAGCCTGACAGGCATAGCAACAGTAACTAAGGAGGGCGGGGCTTAGCGAAGGGTCAATTCCCCTATAGCGCATGTGTTTGAACTGTGAGCGAAATCGCCACTGGTTTTTATTTGATTGGACAATTTAAAAAGATGCAACTGGAAGTTGACTTTATAAGCAGCGCTCAAAACGCTAGTGGCGATTAGAAAACCATTTTAAAAAGGCGCCTCTCAATGCAAAAAAAAAAAAAAGCTTGTTCGGTGTAATTAAGGCCTAACACTGATTACATGATCTATTAAAATGCGTTTCTGTCAATCCAATCACAAGTGGATGATGCTAAATACAGGTGTAAATAGAGTATTGAATGTTTTGAGCTTGACTACTTTCGACAACATCCATGGGTGGTCAAAAGCAAATCTGATGTTTGGAGGCAGAAACATTCTCTTACAGGAACTGATTTTAACACAGTTAAGTTAGAAACGAAAGCAGCATGCTGTTCTAACTCCCAAATACCACGGTGGATTTATACATATCTTTTATAAAGTCTCTGAATCTCACTTAAATTATATGTTAAAATATTCACAATACAAATAATTAACAAAAATGCGTCTTCGATTTAAAAACAAATTTCATGAAAATATAATGCAAATATTAATATTATGCAAATTAGTACCAAAAAAAAAGTCTAAACATACTCCACTCATCAGAAAACTAATTGAAAGTGGACAACAGTGATGCATGTAAACATCAGATGTGAACAGACATTAGTGATGTGATCAATTGAAATGCCACTGAACAGCAGGTGTGAACAGAGCCTCAGTGCGAATGTTTAATATACAGGAGCTGTGAATAAACATCTGAAATGAGAAGAGAATTAAATCAGTACCATTAAATCCTTGACTCTGTTGCTGAGCTCATCCACAAACAGCAGCGGCAGGTAAATCATCTTCTTCCCGCTCTGATACCTGCAAGACAACAACAATACAGAGAATTACACACAGGCACGGTGATGAAAAAAATAACGATAAGACTTACATTTTATAGCATTACTCCTTTATTCAGATATACATTAATTCATTAATCAATAGCTGTTTCTCAATTCCAAGAACGCAGAGAACGGACTTGTGTTCTTGTGGAGATCGGTCTTGCCAGGTGTCCTCGGAAGAACGAACTCAGGAGACCGCGAGGGCAGAGAAGGCGTCCTTTGAGAAATGAGATGCTGCGTTCTTCCTGATGGTCACATGACCTTCACGCGTTTTAAATGGTAAATTATTTAAACATTACAGCCTTCATACAACGATTTATTGTTTTTCCCCTTTTCAAAATATATACTTTGCATAAAAACATTATAAATATATGTTGCACAATATAAATAAAACAGATTTTAATACGAATTTCAGCAAACAAACAACCCTTAATGTGTTTATTCCTTTATTAAGATGTCCATGGTGATGTTTACTTTCACCGTTTCATTTAGGGAAACTCCTGAGGTAAATAATTCATATCTATGAACTTTAATAATAAATCTATATAAAATGCAGCGCTTCCCACCTCCAGTCGCAATGACTTCTGGGACTTCCAGAGCGAGTTCGATGCTCAAGTCTGCATCGGTGCGTCCTCGATATCAAGATCACATCTGAGAAGTTTCACGCGTCCTCCGTACTTGCGGTCTTGAGTATTGGAACTGAACTTAGGCAGCTGATGATGACGTTGCACGAGAACACGAGGACGCAAGACCGCTGAAGAACGCATATTGAGAAACAGCCAGAGTCATTTTATTTTATTGTTCAGCTAAGAAAGAAGTGGTGCCAACCCGGACCAGCAGTATAACTCCTAAACACCGAGCCATATTTCAGGTTTGAACTTTGGCTAATATAAGACTTGTCTAAATATTGTAAATGTCATCAATGGTATAAACAACAGCACTGTCATTCTTTAAAGGGGTCATGAACTGAGAAACCAACAATATGTTGATCTTTTGACCTAGAAGAGCTCTTCAGACAATAAACACATCCTCTAAGTTTAAAACTCAATAGTTTACTGTTCCTCTAAAATCAGCGTATATTGAAGACAGTCTGAGAAAATGCTAGAAAACGGAATGTTCGACTTTATGATGTAATCAGCTTGTTAAGTGTGACGTCACGCGGAGCGGCTTCCGGCGCTCTATTCAACTGAATGGGGAGACTCATGAAATGGTAATAATAAACGTTTACAAAGTGATTTAATGCTTTCGAAAATCACGATCGCAGTATATATGTCCATGCCTAATATCCGATGGCCAGAAAGTGATAAAAATTTTTTTTCAATTGTTAAATTTTTGGTATTTGTTATGCAGCAAGCCCAGAGATTGTTGTGTACACTATGACTTTATGTAAAATTAACTTTAATGTGTGATAGGAATAAAAGGTGATCATAAACGAATGATTTCTCCACTCAAATGAATGGTTGCTTGGACCCGGAAACAGTATTACATACGTCACAAACACGTCACCACTTAACAAGCGGATAGTTTGGATAAGCCCCGCCTCCACAGAAAGACAACACCTACTTATGCTACACTGCATATTTAGCCTTGTTAATATGCAAATCTGTCAGCCAATCAAAGTAGACATTTACTTGAGAGTCTACAATAGGCCACACCCACTCAAACAGAGCTCTCTGATGACACAAAGTGAGAAACGGCACACAAAAAAAGGTCAATTACTTATAAATTAGGGATTTTTATTTGGGATGTAAGAAATCATTATAAGATTTTAATTGGACCTCGGAACAATTCAAAATAAATAATGGAGGTATTTCATGGACACATTTACATTTAGTCATTTAGCAGACGCTTTTATCCAAAGCGACTTACAAATGAGGACAAGGAAGTTATTTACACAACTATAAGAGCAACAGTGAATAAGTGCAGTAGGCAAGTTTCAGGTGTGTAAAGTGTAAGAAGGAAAGTATTAGTAATTTTTTTTTGTAGTACAGTTAGTGGTATATCCAGAGAGGCAATTGCAGATTAGAAAGTGAAGTGGAGACTAAATAGTTGAGTTTTTAGTCGTTTCTTGAAAACAGCAAGTGAGTCAGCGAGTAAAAAACAGCGAGTACTTACAGGCTGTTGGTCTCGTTGCTAAAGTGCCTCTCCTAACTAAAGCTAGCGTGCTCAATATATAGTGTTTACCTGGTGTTTGGACACGCCTCCAGAGTAAAACAATGCCCGAAACTGCGGCGGACGAAGTGAAACCGTCCACGTTCGACACACAAGCTCTTATAATAACCAAGGAAACTGTGGCTAAACTTTTCTAGTACTATACACAACTGAAAACAAGTTTAAATGTCCTATAACCTAACGCCTGTTTCACACCGCAAGCGTCAGCGGCGCGTGAGCAGAGCGTGAGCATCGCGTATGTCGAGCAGTAGCAGCACGCAGGCGTTTGCCTTTCACACCAGCTGCGTCTGCAGCGCGCAGCTCTTCGGCAGCTGCTGCAGAGATCAACCTATCTGTCTATTCTATCTAGTTATCCATGTCTCTCTATATACAAATACACTTTTTAAACTTTTCATCTGCACCAAGGCCCCTCCTATGCTGTTTCTTTAACCTGCAAATGTTTATTTTACAAATTTTATAGATCAAATAGTACTGTATGCTTCTCAAGCTAACTTATATGAGAAGTGTCTACAGTCAGAAGACAATCGCCTGTGATATCATGTCATTTTTTTGATTATCAAGTTGCTGTAGACCTAGTTATAATCATATTTATACAATATAGTTATAATGATATTTATACATGATTAAACTAGTATTACTTTCTCCGCTTCAGTGTTGTCCAGCGGCAGAATAACAGCTCGTTAATTCATGCTCGTGCAGATGATGAGACGGACAAAAGTAACCAATCCATGCCATTCTTTTACTTATTTTCGCCAATTAAAACTTTCTTCCTCTGCTCAGCTGCACAGAACACAGCGAGCTCACATCATCCAGCATGCGTGTCGAACTACACTACCCACAATACACTTCGCCATGGACTACAAATCCCGTAAATATTCCATTTCCCCTCTCCTACAACACTAGTGTGCAACTTAAGCAAAACTGATAGTAAAATAGTTTTACATTTGGTTTTGTAGTTCGGGCCTAAATAAATGTTTGTTGCCGTTTTTAATCGTTTTAAGTTAATTTGAATGACTATATATAAACCATTTGACATTATTAACGCATTTATTGGGTAAAATTGCTACTTTTTACTGTCATTCAATGTGTTTTGGTCATTATCAAAGCACTGTCACTTTAATTGAGCGTGAGCAGCGCGTCAAAAATAGACCCAGCGCCGAAACTATCGCTGCACTGCTGCTTCGGCGACGCTCACGCCTCGCTCTGACGCGCTGCAGCTGCATGCGGTATGAAAGCTCTAATCTGTTAACATGGACGCCGAAAACACACGCGCTGCTCACGCTCTGCTCACACGCCGCTGCCGCTTGCGGTGTGAAACAGGCGTAACACAAACAGCTGAAAACAAGTCCTCAAACCATACACAACAACTGAAACAAGTCTAAATGTACTTACAGGCTGCTGGTCTCGTTGCTAAAGTGCTTCTCCTGACACTTTAGGGTATCAAGTTAAAAGCTCCAGTATTGTGGTAACAGCAGGTGGTTAAATATAAAAGCAGAGGTCAGACTGATGTACTCACACTCTCATGTAGCGATGAACATCTCCAGGAAGTGCCTCGCGGTCAAACAGGAAGTTCTCGGACACCACATTCAGCGTCAGACGGGAACGCCAGTGAGAAACGGGACGGTCCAGCTCAGAGTCGCTGCTCTGCTTTTGCTGATCTGGTTTCTGAGCACAAGACAGATTCAATTACTTGAACCTGAAGAATAAGGTCAATCGCCTATTAATCATCAGTCTGAGGCGTCTCTTACCTCCGGCTCGTCCTGTCCTGTGATCAGGCTGATCTCTGGAGGTTTGGGCAGCATGTATGTGGTCAGTTGAGTGACTAGATGAACCTGATGTGGATCCTGCCATGGAGAGACTCCGGCCTGATGCAGAAACACCATGGCGTACAGCGTGCCATTCTTGCGTGTCTTTTTGGGCAAAGAC
>NC_141039.2:2265000-2355000 GCF_052040795.2 Danio rerio
AAATAAATCTATTCCTGTGGTTGTTAAATGCAGCTTTTTTTTAAACTGGGAAAATAGAAATAGAGTAAAGACAGAATAAAGCTTTCATTATATTATAGTATCTTATTTATTCATTATCTACAATGAACAGTATTTTGGAGCTTCACTTTGATATGAAAATGACACTACATGAAAAATTGTCTAAATTTAAAGCTGTATTATACTTTTATTATCTTAAAACACAAGTAAAGCCTTAAATATGGGTATTATTGCTGTTTTGGTTTAATAAAAGTGTGTTTTTATTAACCTATTTACTGTATCGTCACTGTGGGGTTGCCAAATACGTTAAAACTAAATCTATTCCGGTGGATGTTGAATGCTATTTTTTTTATTGAAAAAATATAATTACAAAGAAAAAACTGAATAAAGTTAATATTTTATTATAGTATATTTTTATTCATAGTCTAAAATAAATCATATTTTGGAGCTGCGCCGTGATATGGAAAAATATTTAAAAATTTATAAAAGAAAGTGTGAAAATTTAAATCTGTATTATACTTTTATTATCTTAAAACGCAATTGAAGCCTTAAATATGATTAATTTTGCTGTTTTGGTTTTTTAAAAGAATGCTTTATGACCCTTTTTACTGTAAGATTAAATTATTGTTGTCTTGGTTAATTAAAATAGTGTTTTTATTAACCTATGTACCATGAGATATCGACATTGACAAATACTTTTAAGCTATTATCATAATAAAAAAATGTTGTAGCAACATTTTAACTTTTAAATTTGCTTATTTATGTTTATAACATGCTTATAAATGAAATTACCAGCGTGTAAAAATATTCCGGTGATTTTGTTGAGTAATGGCAACCCTTCTGTCCTCAGAATTCTGTTTCCCTTTCACCCAGGAAGTGATTGTACCATCTCTCCAGTAGCGTCCTACATTCGTTTTGCGCTACAATTTTTTCTCATCTAGGTGGAGGATTTTCTCTCAAAGTCCACCGCCATCATGAAACTCGTCAGGTAATAAACATCTACAGCTCTCATACAATTAAAATACACATAGAAACTTTGCGGGTACGCGATGTATTTTATTAGATGGAGCCGGATTGTGTGTAGCTGCTAGTTAGCCGTTAGCTTCATCAGGCGGGAATGAATGAATGAATGGACGAGCGTTTGTTTGAATGTTTTACTCATTTGTTTTAAGCACATACGTGTTTTAAACTATGTAATAAGCGAGTTTAGTCTTAGATTAATAATAAATTGTGGGTTTCTTGGTGGTAGTTTGATCATGCGGGGTCTTAAATGCAACAAATACATAAACAGAAACAACTGTCAATGCTAAGTTAATTACATTTATTTACTAGTTTCTAAAGATGCTAGCTGTATATAATCATTTAATTATGTTAATAGACACTATAGTGTGTAGTTAGGAAGTCTAGAGATTATTGGATATATAGTTTATCATTTGTTTTAAATATAGTTATCAGTTTATTATCATTAGTAAGCTGTAAATACTTTATATAATCATATTGACAAAATGCTTTATATGTAGATATTAGACGTTATGTTAATATAATTGTTTACCATTGTTTTTATGATTGTGACCTGCAGGTTTTTGATGAAATTGAGCCATGAAACCGTCACGATTGAGCTGAAGAATGGCACACAGGTCCATGGCACAATTACAGGTAATTATTATTTAAAGTAATGCACCATAATCACATTTATAAACTGTCTGCAATGCGCCTGCTTCTTTAAATGAGGTCATATTATGCATTTTCTCTTTGAATCTGATGCATTACATCTCATAGGTGGCCAATAAATGTGCTTATATTGACGTGAAGTTGGTTTTATATTAGCAGGTTTAGACTTTGGCGTTCTATGAAATAGCAAAGCAGTTTTTAAAAAGGTGAATACAGATTCATTATGTTTTACCACGCTGCTTTGAATATTTGATCTGAAATCACATATAAGAATGACTTCAAAACAATATTAGACCGTAAACATTATTGTGCTTTATAGTCATTTGCTGATAATATGATTCCCCTATTTAGTATTTGCAAATAATACTTTTCTGAAATTATATTAAATCTGAATGTGTGAATATAAAAACAACTTTACCTCAAGTACATCTGTCAGCTCCCCGAAAATATGCTTTTAACCTTTTAGCTCAAAATGACTTAACTTAATTGGATTGTTATGCAATAATGTACACCTTTTATAAAGCTGCTTTGAAACACTAGTCATTGTAAAAAGCGCTATACAAATAAACTTGAATTAAAAAGACTCATTGTATATGCCCTATATTGTGCTATTAATAATAATAATAATAAATATAGCTGCAAGCAGCAATTAACGGGGGTCAAGCAGTTTAGCAGGGTAAGGTCATATAGCAGTTAGGATGCCTGTAAGTAGTTTATTCGACAACGAAATATACGATTAGAGTGTTAAAGTTTATAGATTGAGCTAACAAATGTTTGATTAAACACTCCAGAGAAGCAACTTCGATTTTTACATATTGACAAATTTTTAATGAACATTTCGAGTGACCGCTTTTATGTCAAAGTGACCAGTATAAGCAGCCCTATGATATAATGTGTAGATCGAGTCATGACACCTTAGACAAAGACACGACATGTCAAATTTTAAGTTAATCAGATAAATGGTTACTCAGATACAGTGATTTTACAATGTATAACGCCATCATGTGGCTAATGTCTGCGAATTTCATGCTATGACCTCTGATTAACCTCTTGCATATGTGTGACAAGTTTGGTGTAGATATTTCAATCCATTCATGAGTTATGGCTATTTTAGCTTTTCCCAACAAAAATGACAAAACTATATAAACTAATAATTTTGTGTTTTAATAAAAGAATTTAAAAATCTACAGAGTAAAAGGTGTGACAAGCTTTGACAAAATTTAATCTTAAATGCATTAACTGTGTTCAGTTCATGTCAATTTGGGATTCAGAATGCATTACATAACATAACATTACATCACATTCTTTGCTATAGAGCAGTAAAATAAACAATAAGTGGTCTGTTACTGCCATCTAGTTGCCACAGTTGTGATTTTCTTTACACATGTTTTAAAACAAGGTGTTTAATTATAGAACCAGTTTTGCCTATTAGAATTATTACACAGAGGTTAACTGTGACCAAATTAGATGTTTAATGCATAGCAGTGTTTATATCAGGTCAAAATGTGATTCAGAATGATCCTAAATGCAATTTCCCTGACTTTAAACTCAAAAAAATGTAGAACAACAAAGGTATGCAAATATTATGAACAATAAATAAGTGGTCTTGTTGTGACATCTAGTGGTTAGAAATGGTAGGTGACAGTTAAAAGTCTGTGTTATAGTGGCTAAAATGATAGAATACTGAAAATATGTGTTTTTGAGACCTTTAAACATCCAAGATGGGCAAAAAAAAAAAACTTGCAAATCATTTCAGTGATAGGTGTGTAAATGAAGCACATTTACTGCCTTTTTAAGCCATTTTATGATGTTTTTAGAACCATTTCTACTATTATAGCGCCACCTATTGCCTGATCACCACAAAATTTTGCATGTTTATTCGCATTGATATGCCACATGAGCTCATCAATTTCTGTGATGTTTTGGGTTTTTCTTATTGGTTTACAGGCATGTAGGTTCGTGTAGACACGCCCATTTTTGTAAATGAGCCTGTTACAGCTATCTAAAATGGAAAGTTCAACTTTTTTTTGATAATTATTGATCTACTTAGTCCAGAGGTTCATACAACACTGGTTTCGTTGCGATTGAACTAAAAACCAGGGACTAGTTCGCAAAAGTAGGTTTGTACATATTGATGGTTTTTTTAATGATCGGTGTGAGTGAGATCAGTGGGTTTAGTGTCAAACTGTTCAGTATGAGCAGACCTATCATATGATATGTAGATTAAGTGTTTTTGTGAAATAGTGTTTAAATGAAGCACATTTACTTTATTTTTAAGCCATTTGGCATGCTTTTAAGACTATTTTTGCTATTATAGCGCCACCTATGGTTTGATCTTCACAAAATTTTGTAAGTTTCTTTTCATTGATATGGCACATGTGCTCACCAATTTCTGTGATGTTATGAGTTTTCCTTATTGGTTTACAGGCATGTAGGTTCGTGTGGACACGCCTCTTTTGTAAATTAGCCTGTTACAGCTAGCCAAGGAGAAAAGTTCAACTTTTTTTTGATAATTATTGATCTACACAGTCCAGAGATTCCAACAACACTGGTTTCGTTGCGATTGAGTGAAAAACCAGGGACTAGTTCGCAAAAGTAGGTTTTTCCTATATTGATGCATATTTTACGAACGGTGTGACTGACAGCAGTGGTTTTAGTGTCAAACTGTTCGGTATGAGCGGGCCTATCATATAATATGTATTTTGTGTGGTTTTGCAAAAGGTTGTGTGATACACAACCCATTACACCTTAAAATTGCGTAAAATCGCCCCCTAGTGGCCGATTTCTTTCAAAATTCTTACAGACCTCTAGGTCCATAAGTCGAACATACCCAGCGAGTTTCGTTCCGATCGCTGCTTGTTAACCTTGCTAAATGGCTGCACAATTTTAATTGGCTAATGGCGGCCATGTTTTTTGAGATGTGTCATTGTCCTTATAATATGTCATGGCAAACTGGTCAAAGACACTGCATGCCAAATTTCAAGCTGATCGGACAAACGGTTGTAAGGTTAGGGTCATTTTATGGTTTTTAAGCTTTATAGCGCCACCATGTGGTCAAAGTCCGCTGTTTTTGCACTGTCACCTCAAATTGAGCTTATACATGTGTGTACCAAGTTTGGTGATGATATCTCATTCCGTTCAAAAGTTATAGCTCCAATTAGCATTTAGCTTCAATTAGCATTGAACATTGTTGTGTACTGTTTCGAGTGAGAATAAAAATGTCAACTTTTTTTTGATAATTATTGATATTCAGTGTCCAGAGAACATTTGAGAGCTGGTTTGGTTTAGATTGAGTGAAAAACCTAGGACAAGTTCGTAAAAGTAGGTTTCGGATAAATCGCGATGTAGCGGGAAAACGGTGCATCGTAGAGCAAAAATTTCTGCTATACACTTTTGTTCAAGTTAACCCAAGGATTCAAAAAATGTAAAGTTTTTGAGTCTACGACAAACGGTGAACGATAAGCGGCCAAAAATGTCCAAAAAGTGTTTTTTTGGCGCCATAGCGCCACCTATGGTCTGATTTGGCTGATCTTTGGCCAGAACGTAGTGTACCGGGGTACTACCATCTGGCCAAGTTTCAGCTCTCTCGGCCTTACGGTTTGGTCTGGGCAATAGTGACTTCGGCAGAATAATAATAATAATAATAATAATAATAATAATAAAAATCTTAACAAAAACAATAGGGTTTCAGCGCTTCGCGCTTGACCCCCTAATTAAAAAACTTGTTATACATTGTTGATGAACTAATGCCACTGAGTCAGACTCGTATTATAATAATCATGTGAACAGAAAAACAATAGATCATGGTATTGTGTGAAAATTTACATCTTTACTTGTGGAGATTTTCAATTTTTAGACCAGTGATTCCCAAAGTGGCAGTCGGGACCTCCTGGGAGGTCGTGAGTCCTTGAGGGGGGGTTGCTTGGTGATTTCCAAAGTATACATATAAATAAATTATTAAAATTACCATATTTTATCCATAACCTGCAGAAGATATTGTTTAATAGTTACATTTAAAACAAAAACATGTACATAAACAGACAGCAGCGTTTACATTTTTTTTACATTGGATTACGACTCCTTGAGTGATTACGCTAGAATAATAACACAGCAATAGTGTTAGTTGCAGCAGATTTATTTTACGGCTCAATGTTAAACTTTGACACCTTTACAGCACTCCTGTACATCAAAAATAAAGGCCCCGACTGAACATAGTGGACGATCTTTTAGTGGCGGTCTCCGAAATTAAATCAAGAATAGACTTGTGCTGTATATATTTCACGATTCTCATTAAGTGAGGTTAATATTAAATTAAACAAATGAATAGTGACTATAAAATGATATGGTTGATAAACTGCTGCACTTTTGTTGTGTTGTCAATAAGCTTGTTTATATAGTTGCGATTGGTTTGTGTGTGCATTATTGTGTACAGTGTTTGTATGCTTATAACTATGCCAACACAGATTTTGCGTGAGCTGAATTCCGCAGATGTTTAGCCCATCATTAATTCTGTTTATTTACTTGACTAAATGTGTGTAAATCTGTTTATTCAGTTTTTAAATTTATTTCAGTGATATTATTGACTAATATGAAAATGTTCGTTGGACTTATGTACAATGCAGTTTGTACAGCAATATTTTCTGTCTTTTAGTAGAGATATTATATGAGAGACTTGCTTTGTTTATCAAATAATGTGAATCTAATTGGATTAGCATTTTAAACATTAAATAAAAATTCTATATAAAGATATTGTTTTTTTTTTATGTCATATATTAAGGTTTTAGTTATAATACTCCCAAAATAATTCCGCAGATCTTTACCAAAACTCTCCGCAGAAATAGCAAAAAACGTCCGCAGATTCAGTCTGTCCCTACTTATAACCACCTCCAAGGATAGTGGGGTTGTGAGTTACTAAAATTGTTATTTTGGGGGTTACGAGTTAAAAAGTTTGGGAACCCCTGATATAGATAATAGCAACTTTTCATTTCTTGCTAGTTGTAATACACGATGTCAGTACAGAAGAATCAAGTGAGATGCTAATGGTCTAATCTGATTCAATGATTTATGCTAAGCTAAAAGTGCTCTCACCAGACCCAGAAATCAGCTAAACGGATTCATAAATGGGAAAACTCGCCTGTTTAACTCTCTAAGGGGTGGTAAAATGAGACTATTTCTTTAAAAAAAAGAAGTTGACTATTCCTTTTAAAATTGTTAAACACACAATGGACCCTGTTCACAAGACTGTTATGATGTGTTTAATGGTCATCAGTAGAGCTGCACGATTCTGGCTGTAATAAGAATTTCGATTATTTATTTATTTTTTGCTTAAAATCAAGATCACGATTCTGTAGATATAAAATAAAGGTTACTATTAGTGGGCTATTATTATTGTTATTTCTCAAATATATAGTAAAAAAAACTATATTAATATGTAGGTCTACTGTTTATTCTCATGCACAACACTTTGTGTTCGCTAAGAAAGAAAAAAGCATATCAAATGCCTGTAGTCTAATCATAACTCCATAACACCATATGATTATTCAAGTGTTGTGCACGCTTTCAGGTTCATTTTCACTGCTAAGTGCGTTTCATACCTCCCGCGCGGCTCTCAAACAATCACTGTTTCACAAACTTAACGTTATTTACAACTTTATTACCTTTTATTCACAGCCTATGCAGGTTCTGTTCGCTAAAGTAGACTTCATTCACAGGCGTGCGCCCGCCCTCTGTCCTAACAGCTTACAGTCAGCCGCTCACGTCATGTGTTATATAGCGGCTGACAGAAATGACATTTTGGGGTGAATTATACCTTATAAATACAGTATGTGACTCTTTCAACTTCATTTCAACACCAATAGTGTCCACATTGCTGAACAACGTATGTAAAACAATGTGTAGACCTGTGCAGCCGCCTTTTCTCACCTGAACTTGAAAATATGATTGACAGAATCATAAATCCTGAATTAAGATCGTCTAGTGCACAGGTGTCAAACTCAGTTCTAAAACGGCCGCAGCTCTGCACAGTTTAGTTCCAACCCTAATTAAACACACCTGATCAAACTAATTGAGTCCTTCAGGCTTGTTTGAAACCTACAGGTAAGTGTGTTGGAGCAGGGTTGGAACTAAACTGTGCAGGGCTTCGGCCCTCCAGGAATTGAGTTTGACACCCCTGGTCTAGGGGCTCGAGTCGAGATCGCAATCTTTTTTTGATTAATTGTGCTGCTCTAGTCATTAGCATCTTAAATTCTTGAAATATTTAGATTAAGAAAAATAATCAGCATTTATATGTATTTATGTGTGTGTCATATGATCTTGCAATCAAAATTGCATTAGAGTGTACAGAGGTGGGACTGTAAATTTGACGTTGTTCTCTCTTCTGGCTGCCGTTATCAGTCTCACACTTTATTTTTTTCCTTTTTCTGAAAGTCTTTAAAACCATCATTAAGTTTTTCTGTTATTATTTTATCGAATAGAATTGTAAAAAATATTTGTTGTACTCCTGCATTCACTGCGCTCTGAGTTCTGCTGCTGAGAAACCTGGAAGTGTGAAACGGCTCCATAAGAGAGATGCTTAAATCAACCCTTTATGGTTTGCTCTGTGAATCCTCTGCTCAGGTGTGGACGTCAGCATGAACACACACCTCAAAGCTGTGAAGATGACCCTGAAAAACAGAGAGCCCACTCAGCTGGAGTCGCTCAGCATCCGAGGAAACAACATCCGCTACTTCATCCTGCCGGACAGTCTTCCTCTGGACACGCTGCTGGTGGACATCGAGCCCAAAGTCAAGTCCAAGAAGAGAGAAGCTGGTGAGTGCTGCAAAATACACCGAGCATCAACACACAGATGGATTGCTTGTCTGTGATGATGTATAACTTCTTACCATCTCTGTCCTGCAGTGGCTGGCCGTGGTCGAGGAAGAGGACGTGGTCGTGGCCGAGGAAGAGGACGGGGCCGCGGTGGGCCGAGGAGATGAAGATCTCAAGCCACTGTACTTTTGTGCGCGTTGTACAGCATTTTTTGTTCTTCGTATAGGAGATATTTTGCGTTTTGTACATTAAATTCTGTTCTTTTGACAACTGTTTCGAGTCTTTTGTTTTGTGGTGATCATATGAGGGATGATTCTGCAAGGGTGTCTGGTTATTTTTCTACATTCTTACCAATAAAAACTGCTTGATTGAATTTGAGTTGTGTGCAGGATTTTTCCTTTTTAAGATATAAAAGCCAGTGTTGAGGTCAAATTTAAAAACAAAATGTGTTTAGATTGAATTTTGATAAGGTTTAGCAAAGTGCTACATCTCTGCCATGTACACTGCCTTTACAGGTTATGACAGAATAAAAGGTAATTTTAAAATAAAGTTGTCAAACTCAGTTCCTGGAGAGCCACAGCTCTGCACGGTTTAGCTTTAACCCTAATTAAACACACCTGATTAAACCAATTGATTACTTTAGACTTGTTTGAAACCTACAGGTAAGTGTATTGAAGCGGGGCTGGAACTGAACTGCAGCCCTCCAGGATCTGGATTTGACACACATTAAAATTTCCATAACTAATTTTTATGACTGCAAGCTATTTTTAATAATGCAGAAACTATGTAAGTCAAAGGTCTTGCTGGATATTTTTAAATAAAACGAACAGGTTATTTTTTGTACCCAACAGTAGACTTTTATTTTGAAAGTTGTGGTGGCACGGGTCAGTAGTCCTGCTTTGTGAATCAGTTCATTTGAATGAACCGATTAAATCATTTTTAATGCGTCTTTGTTCGAGTCTTATTAAACTTAACCCCTACGTTAATTTTTTGTATTTTTCTTTGGAATTATTGTAAATAAAATTAATTCCCTTTAACGGTGTCCATCATGGTTAAAACAAAATTATTTAAGAGAGTCGGTTCAAAGAATCATTGCTCATTGAGTCGGACCGCACTGGTCAAATAAACCACAGGAAGTAAAGCTGTAAAAGCCCTCAGGTCAGTTTTTCAAGTCCACCATTAGGGAAAATGTCATCCAGCGACTATTTTATGTATTTTGCTTATGGCAGTAATTTACTGAAGGAGAGACTCCAGCTGAAAAACCCATCAGCCGTGTTTCACTGCGTCGGCAGAATACAGGTAAACAAACAATCACGCAGTCAGAGACGAGCACACATAATAACAATATAAGAGTGTAAATCATCTAGTCTACATTATATTTACAATGGTTATCACTATCCCACATCAAAAATACAGTGCTTTATAACAAATACTTGTATTTTAAAACCATACTATAGTAAAGTGTATTATACTGTATATATTATTTACAACACTTAATGAATTCTACAGTCTACTGTACTACTAGGTATTGTGAACTGATGAACTGTATTAAGTCCTGTAGTATACTTTAGATTTTACTACATTAAACTGTGGTGTATTGTAGTATAATACCCCATAGTTGTTCAAAAAACCTTAAGAATTGGGTCATTTGTTTATAGTAGCCTACTATGTTTGCCTTATTATTACTAATATACCATGTACTAGTATAGTTGTGTTACCCAGGGTTCCCATGCTTCTTGAAAGTACTTGAATTTCAGACATGGACTCAAGACCTGAAAGTGCTTAAAACAAACAAATCCTGTTTTTGATGTTTTTCAACAATTGTCATGCTGCTGTCAAAAACAGAATGAAAAAATAGAAACTGTTAATTTTAAGATCTTAAATTAAAATCTTGTATAAGAAATATGACACAATGCATATTTTATTAATATTTCAGAAACTGCAGTTAAATATTTATAATTTTGAACTCAACAACATATTCTTTTGAAAATGACACTCAGAAATCTTCACTCTGACATTTTAATCAAAATATTACGTGCAAGTAAAATGTCAAGTACAGTTAGGACTCTCATGGCACCACATACGCCAGGGGTGTGAATCACAGAGGAGCTTGATTTGAAATTTATGGTGCTAAAAGTCCTCGGCTGTTTATGAAAGAGTGTGAACCCTGGTTACCCTACCAACTACACAATCAAAACAAACTAATTCAAGCACTTTACTATAGTATGGTTCAAAAACACTACAGTATTTACTATAAATTACTATAGTATTTTTCCATTTGGGATGTGCTATCTATTTGTTTGAATACGTTGTTTATTTTAAATGTATTTGTTACGCTTTTTTATGCTCCAAGCCTTTCCATAAAGTTCTGTTGAATGCTCTGTACACTCTAACTTCAGTATATGAATATGATAATCATAAGGGATGCTGTGTGTCTCAGGGCTACAGGCTGGATTTTGGTCTCTCGGGCGATAACACTAACTGTGCTTGGCATGGTGGAGTGGCCACAATACAGGCCAGTGAAGGAGACGAGGTGTGGGGCGTCGTGTGGAGGATTGACCAGCAAAACCTGCCTTCTTTAGACAGGTGAGCTCAGCTGACACTGGGACAATTCACTAAATCAGGCTTTCATCTGTCTATCTTGTTAAATGTGAAACATGATTAACAAGCGTTCTTAATTAACAGATGGTGTTTATTGATTGATTAAGGCTACATTAAAAAAATATATAATTACATATCCGCATAACTGTGTTTTATGTGTTTACACCAAACATACAGGTCATTTCTATTTCTGGCTATTTTTACAGTGTGTAGTTTACTGGTTTATTGCAAATCTTTTATATTACATCTACAAATGAGAAAGAATTAACAGTCTAATACTTTTGTTGTTGATATAGCAGTATAGTTTTCAAATTGTAGGACAAATCATCCATCATCAGCTTAATCAGTTACCAAAAATAACTCAAAAAGGCCAGGTACTAGAAACCCTATACAAATACAGGCAGATACTGATGCAGTCAATATAGTGTCCATCACAGTTACAACCCTCTATATGTTCAAGATGTTCTCCTCAGGAGTAAAATCCCTGTGTTTGTCTTATATTACTCCTCCTGCATGTGTTTCAGACAGGAACAGGTTGATGAAGGAGTCTACAGTCCATTACAGGTCAAAGTGGAAACAAAAGAGGAGCCGCTTTACTGCCGGACGTACAAGATGAACAACTTCAGACCCTGTTCACCTTCACCACAGTATAAAAAGGTAGAGTTTACCACTGATCAGACATTAACCAGCGTCTTAAAGTGAATCTTGTGTTTAGATATGTATTAATCTACATTATATACAATATATTACAACATAAATATCTGATTTACACAACTCTAATGTAAAGTATGATTGAAGAGTGTCTTATTAATGTTTGTCTGGTCTGCTTCTCCATCTAGGTTGTGTGTTTAGGGGCTCAACAGAACGGTTTGCCTCAAAACTACATACAGAAGCTTCTGGAACTGCAGACAAA
The DNA here is from genome assembly GCF_052040795.2 of Danio rerio. Classification (NCBI taxonomy): domain Eukaryota; kingdom Metazoa; phylum Chordata; class Actinopteri; order Cypriniformes; family Danionidae; genus Danio; species Danio rerio. The sequence goes on from NC_141039.2 coordinate 2,277,011, forward strand.
CAATTACAGCGGCTCTTCTGTGCTGGATCAGATTACAGATATCCAGAAATGACACTTATTCAACACTTATTCCTGTCAATGAATCAAAAATAACTCTTTACACAAATGTCTTGTCATGTTCAGCTGAAATCTTTTTAACAGCAGATACACATATTGCCTTAAACAGTCAGTGATGAATAGCTACTACAATTACTGCAGTAAAACGTACTTTATTTAAACTTAATTTTGTATATAATGTCTACTATGAATACAAGAATAAGAAAACTCTTGATTTAAGCACTGGATCATGTGTGTGTGATGACCACTGTGGGTTTGTGTCTGTCAGTTCTGTTGAATGTGACTGACGTGACTCTTTATTCACCATTAGCTGATCCAGAGACAGCCAGAAAACCTAAAACCTACAAGTAAAACAGACGATTAGATGTGTGACATTCCTGGATTATCCACTTTAGAGCTGAAACTACTTGCTGCTTTACTACAGTTATTATATTTACTCTATTACAAATAATGCCAAAATAAAATCTTTGTGATCCACGTCATTGGAATCACTGGTCTGTTTATATTTTCCCTTTATGATTAGATGCAGTAAATCAAGTGAACTATAATGTTCTTGATTAAAAATCTGCTGTTCATTTTTGATGGCAAATTTAGCAACATCCAACAGAGGGCAATAAACAATTTCCAACACACTTAATAGTGTTACAGTAATAGTAGAAACTATCTAAAATCTCTCCATTATTTGGAAACACTGTGCAACTGAAAGAAAAATATAATTAATTTACCCACAGATCAAAGTAAATACTATGAGCAAAATAAACATTTTTAAATCTGTATAATATACAATTAACCATTATAACTTAAAAACAACAACAACTAAACTCTAAATCAGCATTAATTCAGAATACACTTGATGAATACTCACTTAAGTGTGTCCAGTTTATAACGTGAATCATTCTTTAGTTCAGAGAGCAGCTTCACTCCTGAATTTCCTAGTTTATTTTCAGACAGATCCAGTTCTCTGAGATGTACAGGGTTTGATCTCAGAGCTGAAGCCAGAGCAGCACCACCTTCAGCTCTGACTCTACAATAACTCAACCTGTAGAGAACAATGACACTCTTCAGTCTTTCAGTTCAGGATCTACAACACCATCAAATCTGAAGTCCAGAGCTGCTTCATGCTGCTTGACAGGTTTATTTACATATGACTGAGAATGTATGAATTGGAAATGTCATGAATTGATTTTTCATTAAAAAATGTTTTCCATAAAAGAACACTGAATTTTACTGTTATAAAACGAGGTTTACACTAATTAACCACAATGTGATATACAGAAACATAAGAATGATAATATTAAAATGTTAAAATGAGTGCTAATATAATGTCAGGCATTACATATTACACTTGTAAAATCACCATTTAAAAGTAATTAAGGAATGGATAATCTCTGATACATTAGATTGTCGGTTTATTTAAACCTGTAAGAGGGACGGTTCCTCTCTCTTACAGTAGACTTAATTGAAGTCATAGTAGTTAAAATTTGCCTCTCTGTTAGAGCACACAGTCCAAAGAAGAGAGAAATTCAAGTGCACTTAATATTTAGCCTCAATATTTTGTATATTCAGCAGTATGCAGATACCTCTTAAGTTTCCTTTAAACATGACCTATAGTCAAAATACAGTATCAAATATGAACTCTAGAACAGCACACACACCCTGTATAGATGGAAACCAATCCAAAGTTTCAGACACCAAACCTCTTTACACATTAGAGAGCAAACAGCTTTCTACTGGCTGATGTAAATGTGATGCACTTGATCTGCATATTTCTCTCTCTTCTTTTTCCACAAAACACAAAAGTATAGTATACTTTGTTCAAACAGACTGTGATGGAGAAACTTTTATCTGTATGTTGCCTGTAACATGTAAATCCCAACATTTCTTTAATCTAAGTTGGATTTTATGTTCCTCCACCCAATATCAGTATCTGTGAGAGAGTACAGGGTTAAAGAAGTCCACTTCTAGGTCAAGGTCATATTGTCCTCCAATTATTTCAATTAATTATATATGAACATTCTTGGAAGGTTCAGTTTTTACTAACCCAAAATTAATTTTGTTGGTAACAATTTTCCTGATACATTTTCCCAACACACATGAAACATTACAATTACATTAAGACAACCTTCCTTTGTTAACCAACAGAAAATCCTCTGAACTGAAACCTGACATTTACACTTCACATTCTAATAATAAATTATTCATATGCATTATAGACATGCTAAGGCATGGAAAGAAAGATAATTATGTAGATTAACTGACAGAAACACTATTTGGACATTTTTAGACTCCTCGTCTCTGAAGGATAAAAACATCTAGAAGTGAGGAAGCATGCTCAGCAGAAAACCCACAAGACATGTGTTTGCAATTCAGCTTAATATTATTTAGGATCTAAGAAATAACAAGACTCACCTGTGTTGAGTGTGAGACATCATTGAGGATAAATCTACAAATAATCCTACACAATACTAAAACTATATTTTTTGTCAATATGTTTCAGTCCAAATGTCTGTGTTTGATAAATGATTTACCTCAGTTTATCCAGTTTACAGTGAGGATCCTTCAGTCCATCAGAGAGCCGCTTCAGTCCTGAGTCTCCAAAATTATTCAGTGACAGATCCAGTTCAGTCAGGTGTGAAGAGTTTGATCTCAGAGCTGAAGCCAGAGCAGCACAACCTTCAGCTGTGACTCCACAATCACTCAACCTGTAGAGAACAATGACACTTTATTTTCGCAGTTCAGGATGTAGAGAGGCAGAATTCTCACAATCAGAAAGACAGACTTGATATACAACATCATTACAGCTCCAGTCTGAACTTCAGAACTGCTTGAAGATGAAGCTTGAGGAGGTTCAGTTCAAAGGCATAAGAATAGCAAAATCTTTTTTTAAATGTGTGAATCATAAAATTACAATATAATTCACAATGAAATCAACGTGTCATATTTGTATCATTCATTTAGTAAGTAGTCATGTAATAACTGAGATAATGTACATTCTGGGCTCTATTTTGACGGTCCATGCTCAAAACGGAAAGTGCAGGGCACAAACGCATTTAGGGCGTGTCAGAACCCACTTTTGCTAATATAAGGACAGGAAAATCCGCTTTGCGCCGTGGCGCTTGGTCTAACAGGGTTGAGCTTATTCTCTTAATGAGTTATAGGTGTGTTTTGAGAATAAACTAATCAGAGTCTCATCTCCCATTCCCTTTCAGAGTCAGGTGCGTCGCGCCATAGCGCATTTGCAATTTACATGACGTAAAGTAAGTGTAAGTGGAAAAACTGAGCATTTCACAAGCAAGAAAACAGTTAAACAGAGCATCTACAGCGTGAGAATAAGAGATAAGGCATCTCATAATTCTCTTTTGCTCTCATGGATAGGGAAACCTTTACGTACAGACATCAATTAGCCTATAAATAATTAATTTTGTTTGTTATCAATATAATAACTATAAATTATGTTAATATTCCTTTATGAGTCCTAGTGTCTGTGATTCAGATAAATGATTTACCTCAGTATCTCCAGTTTACAGTGAGGATCCTTCAGTCCAGCAGAGAGCAGCTTCACTCCTGAGTCTTCTAGATTATTCAGTGACAGATCCAGTTCAGTCAGGTGTGAAGAGTTTGATCTCAGAGCTGAAGCCAGAGCAGCACAACCTTCATCTGTGAATCCACAATCACTCAACCTGTAGAGAGCAATGACACTTTTTAGTTCAGGATCTACAGCTCAGAGAAGCAGAAACCTCTCAATCCGAAAGACAGACTTGAAGCACAACACCCTTAACAGCTCCAGTCTGAACTTCAGAACTATTCAAAGATAAAGCTTGAGGAGGTTCAGTTCAATGGCATAAACATATCAGAATCTTTTTTTTTTTTTAATGTCAGAATCACAAAATTTCTAAATTATTTACAATGAAATCAATTTGGCATATTTTGTTTATTTATTATAAGGCAAGTAGTTGTGTAATAAATGCATCCATCCAGCAGTGTAAATGAGGGTAACTATCTGACTAGGCTTCTGATGGTATCAGATTTCCTTTTTGTGGTTAAATGCTCATCTTTAATAGCTATATACAATATTATGATGATACTGATGTAAGCTGCAAAAAAGGTTACTTTATCATGTATAAAAAACATTTTGGTATATTGCTTGATTTTAACTATTAAACATTAACTAATAAATGAACATCACCCAAGACTAATAGATTTGCAGTTTTCATCATGATGCTAGTTAAATTAACTAATGTTAACAAATGGAGCCTTATTGTTCAGAGTTAAGAAACAAGAGTCCTATTAATAGTCAGAGCATTTTCAATCAATATCTCAGTATTTGATTATTAATTGTAATAACGGACAGAAAAACACCATTCAACATGTCTAGACTCCTCGTCTCTGAAGAATAAAAAAAACATCTGAAAGTGAGGAATCATGTTCAGCAGCAAACTCACAAATAATGAGTTGGCAAAACAGCTTATTATTATCTTCACAACATCTTCAATGGATGCAGAAACTCAACTGTGTCAGGCGAAGCATTTAAAGGTTTGGTGAAATGCTTTGAAATTTGCATTTTTTTTTAATGCTTGACGTAATCTCAACCGAAACACGAAGAAAAGGTGGGACATAGCGTAGCTCCTCATCCTTTTTAAAAACAGCCAATGGTGTTTTGTTTTATCACTCTCTTCGCAAATGAAAAGCAAATGAGAAATTAGCATTTTAAAGGGGACGGGGCATGTCAGATACTACAGAGTGTTTGATTGGCATGATTTGATGAGAAACTGTAGTGTGAGTTGATTTGAATAAATCCGTTGATCTATTTAGGCAGAAGTGGCAAACTGCAAGCTTTAGATGGTTTTATCAGTTTTAAATCTTCTAAATGCAAATTTTGTTTTGAGCACACTAGATTATGGATACCTTTAAAACTAACAATAATGATACTAAAAATTAAAAAACTTAATTTCAATTTCATGAGATCTTTAAGAAAAATACCCAGCAGTAGATCATAAACTCTTGACATAAACATAATAACTTTAAATTATGTCTGTGTTTAATAAATGATTTACCTCAGTATCTCCAGTTTACAGTGAGGATCCTTTAGTCCATCAGAGAGCAGCTTCACTCCTGAGTCTTCTAGATTATTCAGTGACAGATCCAGTTCAGTCAGATGTGAAGAGTTTGATCTCAGAGCTGAAGCCAGAGCAGCACAACCTTCATCTGTGACTCCACAATCACTCAACCTGTAGAGAACAATGACACTTTTTAGTTCAGGATCTACAGATCAGAGAAGCAGAAGCCTCTCAATCCGAAAGACAGACTTTATATACAACATCATTAACAGCTCCAGTTTGAGCTTCAGAACCGCTTAAAGATGAAGCTTGAGGAGGTTTAATTCATGGACATAAATAGTAGAATCCTATTTTTTTAATCACAAAATTTTAATATGATTTACAATGAAATAAATGTGTTATGTTTTTTTTTTAAATATACATAATTATTTACTAGTCCTGTAATAAATAAGAATGTACATTCTGTCTCCATCCAGCAGTGTGAATCAGGGTAATTATGTAATGTAATGTAATGTGTATTTATATAGCGCATTTATTGTGTATGGCCATACACCTGACTAGGCTTCTGATAGTATTAAATTTCCATGTTGTGGCTAAATGCTCAAACTTGAATCGCTATATACAATATTATCATCATACTGACGAAAACTGCAAAAAGGTCCCTTCATGCATAAAAACATTTTGATATATTGGTAGATTTTAACAAACTATTAAACATTAACTAAAACAATAAACATCACCCATGATTAATAAATTAGTAGGCTTCTGATTTTATAAAATTTTCTTGTTGTGATTAATTGCTAAACATTTATTGCTCTATGGTATTCTCATGATTCTGATGAAAGCTGCAAAAAAGGTTACTTTATCAGTTATTAAAAACATTGTGGGCAGCACGGGGCGCAGTGGGTAGCGCTTATGCCTCACAGCAAGAAGGTCATTGGTTTGAAGCCTTGGCTGGGAAAGTTGGCATTTCTGTGTGGAGTTTGCATGTCTTCTCCATGTTGGCGAGGGTTACCTCTGGGTGCTCCAGTTTCCTTCACAGTCTAAACACGTGCTATCAGGGAATTGGGTAAGCTAAATTGTTGGTAGTGTATGTGTGTAAATGGAAGTGTGTGGGTGTTTCCCAGTGATGGATTGCAGCTGTGGCGACCCCAGATTAATAAAGGGACTTAGCCAACAAAAAAATGAATGAATGAATGAATAAAAACATTGTTGTGTATTGCTTTATAATATAAAAGTTTGGAGTAAGAAAATGTAAAAAAACAAAACAAAAGTATTATAAAGTTAAAAGTGATAAAGGTAACAAAACAGTTACTAAAGTAACCCTCATTTCCCGAGGTGGAGAATAGAAATGCTATATGGAAACTTCCACTATGGGGATTTCGTCATAAACCAATCATCTGAAAGAGTATAAAAATGGGCTAATGAAATGCCAACGAATTGGCAGTGTCAGCTTACACAGGTGGCAGCAGTCACAATTATCATTGTATAAAGATGCCAGCCGTGCAACGCAGAGTCACCTTTCTAGCTGAAGAGCCGAACTGCAGCTGTCAGCTAAGGCACAATCGCTTGTGGCGAAGGAACATAGCATACCTGTTATCCCCTTCGGGGAGTGAGGGTTACTTTAGTAACCGTTTCTTTCCCCAGGGGGAGGGGGACATCAATGCTATGTGAAAACTTCCACTATGGGGAAATCTATGTAAAATGCCACAGCGATTGATCCTTACCACGTCATTGGTGAGAGGTTTGCCAAGCTCTAAGCGTGAGCGCACCATCATCACCAGAGACTTAGCCCTCCAACGTGCCCCCTGGCGCTAATTTACCTTACTTACCTGTGAAGCATTAAAGGCTTATTTATATATTTGAGGGAGTTGTAAAAATGCACCAAGTTAATTCTCAAGGAATTTCAAATACGACAGTACGTTGGGAAAGCCTAATTAAAGCCAGATAGGGAGGACGCCGGGGAGGCAACCTGCTGCCCAAATAGGGAGACCTGGTGGCAAGAAGACATATGGACTAACCCTGAGAAGGGGAAGTACACATATAAAAAGATGCAATTTGGAAACATGCAAACATACAAATCTAATTACCCCATTACTAACAGAAAATAGGCCTATAAACTACTGTTTATAGCAATGAGTGTATTACATGAAGTGATATTATTAAATATTCATGCTAAACATTTTTTTTGTTTGTTTTATTGAAGTGTCATTATGAAAAGTGATTACTGACCGATGCCAATCTTTGACCAATAGGTCGGAGTATTCGTAATAATATTTACCTCAGTTTCTCCAGTTTACAGTGAGGATCCTTCAGTCCAGCAGAGAGCCGCTTCACTCCTGAATCTCTTAGATTATTTTCAGACAAATCCACTTCTCTCAGGTGTGAAGAGTTTGATCTCAGAGCTAAAGCCAGAGCAGCACAACCTTCAGTTGTGACTTTACAACCACTCAACCTGTACAGAAAAATGACAATCTTCAGCCTTTTCTCTTTTCTCTTATTTTTTCATTGCTTTATTTATTAAAATACACTAACAATATTGTGGTTCAGTTAAAATGAAAATACATTATTTTTTGTCCATAGTAATAATACACCCATAGATTGACAATTACATTCTAATATAATATAATAATAAAAAAGACATATCTGTGCAATGGAATTATATGGAAAATGTCTGAACTTCCCTCTTTTAATCTGTTTTTAAATTTTTGTTAAGAATGTTTGAAGTTAATGTAGTGTTTGTATGTCTAATATATTGTATGTGACTTTGCTGCAAAACTAGTTTCCTCCAAGCAGGACAATATATAAAAACAAACAAACATATTCACTACAGAAAGCATTTCCCAACAGGTAACTCAATGTCAAAATTAGTATTGATTGTGATATTGTAAAATAATTTTTAAATTAGTATTGTCTATAATAATCTGACCCTTCCCAGACAGGCCATCCGCGATATTGTGGCGCATCACCCTCCGCCATCTTGTTCGTTAAGCAAACAGTCTACACTAAGCAGGCATAGTAAAGTAACATCAGCGATTAACCTGGAAAATAGTGAGAATGTGCTTGCATTGGACTCGCAACGCAGACACAGGAAAGCTAGGCAATATCATTTTTTCTTTTCCTGAAACCTAGAAGAGGGAATGAAATGGATGCATTTTCTGGACGCTTGTCAAACCATCATTATCAAACATCATAACTTTTCGTTTATTGGACCAGGACAGCCTGTAAAATAATAGTTTATAGAGATGTTTTTTGTGATTTGATAATAACCAGAAAACAGAATGAAAACAGCATTTTAACTTAGCTTGTTACATGTCCGTGTATTTATTTATTTTTGCTATTTTGTTGCCCTCTAAAGTTTTTGTATTACCTTTTTTCTTTTAATTAAGTAGATTTCTTTGCACCTGCGAATCATTGTCAGTCGGCTTATAAGAATCCACGCTGCAGCATTTTGGAGGCGGAGACTTGAGCGGCTGTCCAGGCGCAAAGCTGTGCTCATTTTTTTGTTACTTATACTTTGTTATTATTGTGTTTGTTTATGTAATTACATTCCCCTAAACCAATCAATTTGTGTTTTCCCTCATTTGTGTTATGGCTGTAACACAGCTTCTTATAATTTCATAGATGCATTATTGCCTCATTTGAGATGCTGCCATTTGTGTGTGCTTTTAAATTATGTGTTAAGGAATAAATTTCTAACATTTTAATTACATACAAATGATCTGAACTTCTCAACATTAGACAGTAGGCTGTAGCTTCAATTCTTAATTTGTTTTCATTTCCAGTTACACTCAAATCCTGAATATCTTCCGCATATGCATAAAACAAACCCTCATGTTTGATTCTGTCTGAAATCAGTAGCCTTTGTCATTTTTACACAAAGGATTTACTATTTCCCTGGAGAATGCACAAATTCAAAGAGCAACAAAGCAGCTGATGCTGAAAGCTAGTCAGAGAAACAGTTTTTCAGAGAAAAAGTTTTTTTTTTAATCTCAGCTGCCAGTGGGCTGTGCTTGTACCCTGATAATTGTGAACATATTTGGTGTAGTGAACAGTGATTATTATCATTGTGACTTACTGAACTGATCTGGATTCTTTCACCACAGGTAGCAGCTTCTGAAGAACTTCATCTGCTGAGTTTTGGGTTCCAATAAACTGATTTAGATCGAAATCCTCCATCTCCTGCTCTGATGTCAGCAACACATAAACCAGAGCTGACCACTGAGAAGAGGAGAGTTTGGTTTCTTTTATTTCTCCAGATCTCATATATTCCTGGATCTCCTGCATCAGTGATCGATCACCCAGCTCATTCAGACAGTGGAACAGGTTGATGGATCTCTCTGGAGAGCGAATCTCCCTGATCTTCTGCTTGATGAACTGAACTGTTTCCTCTGTGTTGTAGGAACAGCTTCCTGTCTGTGTCAGTAGTTCTTGTAAGAGAGTCTGATTAAATTCCAATGAAAGACCCAGAAGAAAACGCAGGAAAAGATCCAGATGTCCATTCGCACTCTGTAAAGCCTCATTTACAGCTCTCTGATGCAGAAAAGATAATGGATTAAATGTCTTCCAGTGCTTATTTAAGCAGTTGTTTGTTAAAGAGTGATGAGCATATAGAGCTGCGAGATGTTCCTGGATGCTCAGATGAACAAAGCAGAAAACTTTCATCTGACTGAAGCTAAACTCCTCTCTGAAGATCTGAGTGCACAATCCTGAGTAAACTGCTGCTTCTGTCAGATCAAGGCCACACTCTCTCAGGTCTTCCTCATAGAAGATCAGGTTGCCTTTCTGAAGCTGCTCAAAAGCCAGTTTCCCCAGTTTGAGGATCATGTCTTCATCTCTGACCTTCTTCTCATAGTCCTTCTCATGTCTGATGTTGGTCTGCATGATCAGGAAGTGTGTGTACATTTGAGTGAGAGTCTTGGGAATCTCTCCACTCTGCGCTTGACTGAAGATCTTCTCCAGAACCATGGCTGAGATCCAGCAGAACACTGGGATGTGGCACATGATGTGGAGGCTCCTGGAGGACTTTAGGTGTGAGATGATTGTATCGGCCAGACTCTGATCTCTGATTCTCTTCCTGAAGTATTCCTCCTTCTGAAGGTCATTGAAGCCTCGTACCTCTGTCACTCGATGAACAAACCCAGAGGGAATGAGATCTGCTGCTGCTGGTCTGGAGGTGATCCAGATGAGAGCAGAGGGAAGCAGATTCCCTGAAATGAGGTTCGTCAGCAGCACGTCCACTGAGGCCGATTCATAGATATTATGCAGTTGCACATCACTGTCAAAATCCAGAGACAGACGACACTCATCCAGACCATCAAAGATGAACAGCATTTTATAATCATCACTGGATATTTTTATTTGTTTAGTTTCAGGGAAAAACACACGCAGCAGATCTGACAGACTGAGTGTTTTGTCCTTCATCATGTTGATCTCTCTGAAAGGAAGGGGAAATATGAGCTGGATGTCCTGATTCTCTTTCTCTTCAGCCCAGTCCACAATGAACTTCTGCACAGAGACTGTTTTCCCAATGCCAGCGACTCCCTTGGTCAGCACAGTTCTGATGGCTTTGTCTTGTCCAGGTAAAGGTGTAAAGATGTCTCTGCATTGGATCGGTGTGTCCTCTTTTGCTGATCTTCTGGATTGTACCTCAATCTGTCTCACCTCATGCTCATTATTGTTCTCTCCATTGTCACTTTCTGTGATGTAGAGCTCTGTGTAGATCTCCTTCAGGAGTGTTTGGTTTCCCAGTATTGATGTTCCTTCAGACACACACTGAAACTTCTTCAGCAGGTTTGATTTTAATATATTTTCAAACAGTTGAGAACTGAGACGGAAAGATTAAAATTACAGAATATAAAATAAAGGAAAATAAAACTTTAATTCAGTAAATTTCACAAAGATAGCTCAAATGAAAAGTTGGAAAATATTCAGTTTAGGAGAGTCGTGAAAGATGGAAATATTGTACCTTAGACCAGTCGATGTGTGTCTTCTCTCAGTTTTCAGTTGCTTTTCCATAAACTGGTCATTCATTGATGTTTTGCTGTGGCATTGACACAGAACATATATGATAATAGAACAGGGAATTTATATTTGAATTACATTTGAATGGGTTCAGGAGATATAGAGAAACATCAGCAAACATCAGGACAAAGAGATCAGGACAAAGAGATGCTAAAATCCACACTAACATACAGATATATGAAAACAATGAATTTTCAATCTGAGCTTAACCCTAAGTTGTTGCCATTCTAAGCACTGTTAACCCTGGTTAATGTGTAAAATGTAAATAATATAACCCAGAAATCACTTGGCAGTTAGCATTTCTGTATGACGTGGATTTCCTCTGGGTGCTCCGGATTCCCCCAGAGTCCAAAGACAAACTATTTGTATAAAGCTTAATTCGATGTAGTGTATTTGTGTGAATGTGTATGGGTGTTTCCCAGTGTTGGGTTGCGGCTGGAAGGGCATCCGCTGCGTAAAACATATGCTGGATAAGTTGGCTGTTCATAGCGCTGTGGCAACCCCAGATTATTAAAGAGACTAAGCCGAAAATAAAATAAATGAATGAATGTTTGACAAAGTAAATTGTTGTACCTTAGACCAGTCAGTGTGTGTCTTCTCTTAGTTTCCAGTTGCTTGTTCATAAACTGGTCATTCGTTGATGTTTCACTGTGGCATTGACATAAAATAGAACAGAGAATTCATATTTGAATAACACAAACAAACCTCAGATACAAAATCTGAGTGACAAATGAAACAACAACATATATAACTTTATACTTTACAGTCTTCTTTATAAGAACTGAAAATAAATTTAAATGCAAACAAACTAAATATATTATTTCACACAGTTGTTCTAAGTCCACTCATGCAATTGATGGATCACACATTACAAAGCATATATAACTGAGAAACACCATCATAGATTAAGATCTGCTGTGGTGTTTCTCAACTATAGATGTAATTGTTTAATTTATGATATAACTGAATTAATAATACGTTTAAAAGCATTGTTCTGATTGGGATTACTAGTGTGAGAGGGGTCAGACGTTAAAGAAATATCAGGACAAAGAGGCTTGATCAATGTGTATGCTAAAATCCACACCAACATACAGAAATATGAAAACAATGTCTTTTCAATCTGAGCTTAACCCTAGGTCTTTGCCATTCTGAACAATTTTAACCCTGGGCAATGTGTGAAATGTAAATCAACATAATCCAGGAGTCAGTTTACCCAGGGTTTAGAATGAACTTGTCAAAGCCTGAAAAGTTCTTGTAATGCTTAAAACTGCTTAGTGGAATGTCACATGCAATAGTATTTTGTTTGATGCATTTCTTGTATGATTGTTATTTTATTTTTTTCTTGTTTGTTTGACAAAGTAAAATGTACCTTAGACCAGTCGATGTGCGTCCTCCATCAAATTTGACAGGCTCTGGCATTGACTGGACACTCTTCATAGACACAGAGCTGGGCTCTGGTGGGTTTGATCTCTGACTGCTGAATTGGCGTTACAGGACAAAGATAACAGATCAGACACCATATTTATTGTTTATTTACCATTTAAACAACATCTTTCTATGATTCAAAGCAAGTGTGGGAATATAAATTTATATAATCTAATTTCAAATGAACAATAATCTACATAAAACTGAAAAGTTATATTCTTTGGTTTTTGATTATATCATTTTATTAACAGCCCAGCCATGAGAGACATTAACCTTTGTCCTTCTGACTACAGGCTAAGCCAAAGTGATGCAAATGCTTTCAACGACTCTGCCTATGTCTTTGGGTGATAGTTTCAGTGTACAGAAACCCTATTGTTGATGAATTTGTGTGGTCAGTAGCTGGGCCGGTATCTAACACCTATATGCCAATTTACCCTGCTGACACCAAAACTGAATTTGCATGCTTTGTTTAGACATCTCCCCTCCTCATAAGAACACAATATAGACATGACATCTTTGTCTTAATTCAGATTTGTGATAAATCTCCCAGACTGCAGACCTCCAGTAGGCTCTGCAGACACATGGACTTCTTGGAGATGCTGTATGACTGCAGATTAACCAACACGTCTCAATAAAGGAATTCTGCTTGTTTCGAGTCTGTTGGACGGGGTTCTCTTCTCTATTCACTCATTTATTTTTGTACAACACAAGTCTGATAAGGATCTTTACTGGCTTTGTTTTGCTTAGTGGAACATCACATGCAATAGTATTTTGTTTGATGCATTTCTTGTATGATTGTTATTTATTTTTTTTCTTGTTTGTTTGACAAAGTAAAATGTACCTTAGACCAGTCGATGTGTGTCCTCCATCAACTTTGAAAGGCTCTAGCATTGTCTGGTCACTCTTCATAGACACAGAGCTGAACTCTGGTGAGTTTGATCTCTGACTGCTGAATTGGCGTTACAGGACAGAGATAACAGATCAGACACCATATTTATTTATTTACATCTACGTAAAAATCATATAAAAAATATCTTTCTATGTTTCTAAGCAGGTCTGATAAGGATCTTTACTGGCTCTGTTTCTTTTCTCTCTTCTTTTTTTTTTTTTACATTTTTATTAGAGATTTAACTAAAGGAAAAGAATGTACAAAGTTTAATTTTTACACTTACAATACAATTACTTGTTCATCCTCATAATATCAAGGTATTACAATCCTTTAGGAGTCTTTTTATACTTTACAGGGTTTTTTATTAGAACTGAAATTAAATTTAAATGTAAACAAACTAAATATAATATTTTACACAGTTGTTCTAAGTCCACTCATACAATTGATGGATCACACATTACAAAGCAATCACTTACAAATGTTTAGGTAAATGACTTTGATGAGAAGTTAACATTGATGTTCATATTGATTGCTTGGTAGAAAAAAAATTACCAAGATTTCTTAATGTGACAAAAGAAAAAATAATAATCTTGTTTTGACCAGACCCATTTAGATATAGGTCAATCTCAATGAAACTTTCCTGGAAAAAATAAAGGATAGATTTTTTTTGTAAATTTATCTTCAAGACAAAAATGTTGTACCTCAGATCAGCTGGTGTGCGTATCTCCTTAAATTTGACTGGTCTTTGTATCCATGGGTCACTTCTCATGGACTTTGCGGTGTTTGATTTCTGATTGTTGAATTTGCTTTACAGGACAGACATAACAGAACAGACACAATCATTTAAATAGTAAATCTACATGAATCTCAAACAGAGAATATACTTTTATTTATACTTTAAACAAAAATGTGAACCTCTGATTATCTGGTGTGCGTTCTTCAAACATTTTGATAAGTTTCTTTGCCGACAAGTCTTCCGGCGTGGTCTCACAGTTGGACTCTGGTGTGTTTGATTTCTGACTCTGAAAATGACTTAAATATAACATAGACAACAATTCATTAAGGTACATTTTGCATAAATATTCATTAATGTTAAAGTGGTGCCACTGCACAAGCACTATGTCACCCATCTGAACAGATATTTCTGATATACATCTGGTTTTTGGAGCTGTGTTCAAAGATCCTATTTTATACCCTCAGAGTCCCAACATCACAGCATCTGAATTCCCTAACCCTGGTAAACACTGATATAATGTGTGAAATGCAATTTATTTCCAAAACATTAAAACAATTAAGAGCGCCAAGTACCTGTGTCTGGATGAAAAGTCTCCATCATTGCTTGCTTCTTCGTCTTCCATGATTTATTCACTCTTTATGGAGCTGCACATTAGGCACACAGAAATACAAGAAACTTTTTTCTGTTTAATTTAGTTAACGTGTCTTGATTGACATAAAAACAGAAGACTCAATTAACAAATAAAACAAATACACAAATAAAATTATTTTGCAATCAGTCTAAACATTTTTTTAAACCAAAATCTATTTATATACAGTGGGGGAAGTATTGAACATGTCATGTTTTTTCCCTGTGAACAAAATTTCTAAAGGAGCTGTTGATTTTGGTAAAAACCCAAACAATACAACAATACATAAGAATAAAAATAAACATAAATAATTATTCAAACAAATAGATTGCAAACAAAGAGAGTCAAATAATAATGATATGGTTTTGTTTTAAATAAACACTAATAGGGCTCAGTAAGGTTTAGTAAAGTTGGTTAGAAAGGAGCTAAACTCCTTTTTCCATTTTAACATAATGGCCAAGAAATTTAACTGTGACAAGGTGTCTTGACTGTCCTAAAGTTTTAAAGGCCAATTAATGAAAATACACCCCTTTTTAACCACTCTACTGGATTTAATGAATCCTTACTGGTGTTGGAGAAATACTGATATTCTTTATTCAGCTCAAACACTGCTTACAGCCCTCTGTACTGGACAGGCTCAGCTTCACATTATTTTATACATTTTCTTTTTATTTTATTATAAATTTAGTTATCAAGCAAGCATGATACACAAACAATTGTAAGTAGTCTATGTAGTGTGCATCCTCACAGAAATAGAAATTATAATAAGATTGTTAAAAGTCTAAAGTTTTCAAGTTAAAGTTTTAAACATAAAGCTTTTGAAGGTTAGTTCAGTGAATGAGGAAATGTCCTGAAAGCAGCTCACCTGACTGACGCTCACTCACCTTGATCAAGAAGTTAGTTTACCACAATATCCAACATGTTCAGTTTTTCTCAAATCAAGAGTTTCTATGACGCATATATTTACTATTATAATGCTATTATAAGTGCTTTAAGTTTTAGTGTTAATGCACCAAATGTTCTGGTGCAAATGACGCACAACTAAGACGCAAAACCTGTTTACTTCTTGTGCTAAAAGTCATCAATCCTGTCTGAAAAATGCAGTCTGCCCTGTTCAGTTCATAAACAGCGTGTTTATGAGAGAGAGAGAGAGAGAGAGAGAGAGAGAGAGAGAGAGAGAGAGAGAGAGAGAGAGAGAGAGAGAGAGAGAGAGAGAGAGAGAGAGAGAGAGAGAGAGAGAAGACTAGTATGGACATTTTGATTTAGAATAAGAGAGAGAGAGAGAAGACTAGTATGGACATTTTGATTTAGAATAATTCGTAATCAAGTTGTCAAGATGACATTTAAGTTTAAGTGTTTTTAATTATTGTAAATACATTATAGGATAAACAAGTTTTAAATAACTATATATATATATATATATATATATATATATATATATATATATATATATTTTTTTTTTTTTTTTTTTTCTGATAACCCTTGCAGCTAGTTTTGCATTTTAGTATCATCTAATAATCCATGTTATATGAGCACAGATACACACTTTGGTTGTTGCCCGCTTGATCTCTCTTCTCTTCAGAACATCAGGTTACACTATATTGGTAAATTTGTATTTGTGGTGCATGTTTATTTTTCTGTCAATCTAAAATGTCTAGTACAAACGTGGTATTTTTTCATATGCAGTGTCTATGTTATTTATTTTTTTTACCACAAGAGGAGGAAATACAAGGTAACTCTAAAATAACTCTACAAGACCATTTCACAAAATAAACATTTTATCTAGATTTTTTATTTATTTCCTGGTCCCCACAACATACTGCAAGGTGAGCGCACTCAAACACGCACACGCATACACACGCGCATGCGCACACACGCACATAAACAAGGAAACAAACTGCTTAATGACAAGTTTAACCTGCACAACTGAGATTTAAGCCTGGCTAGTGGATAGTTAGAAAAACATTTTTATTTTTTGCCTAAATAAACAGATTAGAGTTTGATGAGATTTACACGCATTTGTGGAGGAGCACTAAAATAAATCTCTGTATAGTCAGTATAGCTTCAGTTGAAAATAATGAATTCAGTAGAAACATCAAGATCACGCAGACTTTATTTTAAAGAAAATGTCTTCTTTTCTACTGTTCTTATTTAATAAGACATCATTTTATGCGTTACACTATCCTAGTAGAATGTTGGATTACAGCCAGCATCATTGAAAAACAGCTCTGATAACTAATGATATTTCTAAATCTTTGCTAATTATTACACATAAATAAACAGATATTTAAAGTAGCTTATGGAAAACCTAGACCTCTAGTACACCATGTAAAATTAGATATGATAATAATATTAACTTGATGTTTAAATCAGGAAGTTTCTTGACTTCAGCTCACCTGACTGATGCTCCTTCACCTTGATCAAGATGTTACTGTATTTTACCACAGGATCCTGATATGTTTGAGGTTTCCACAACACACAAAGTCCTGCAAATGGACTCAACTGAAATAGTATTATTAACACTTTTTAAAAAGAAGAACAGCAAGTCGCCTAAAAACCCTGTAACTCTTCAAGGTAAATCACAAATACTTTCACTTCTGAGAGAAAACCTGCTAAACCTGTCTGTTGAAAAATCCAGTTTGATTATGAGGAAGAGAGAAACGAGTATCTCACCTGTTTATGTATAATCATACAATTTTGCATCCCATGAATATTATTTTTGTGCGATTTTTGGATTCTGACTTAAAACATCAAGAAAAATGTTAATAACAACATGACATTATGAATACTGAAACCTTTACATTTCATAAGCACAGAGTTGCTAGTTTTTCCCTGAGTAGTACTGAAAGCTAATTATCATTACAATTATTTAGTAACTTTAGCTTAAGATGATGGTAGGAAACAGCCTAACACTTAGTTTTTCTAAGTACAGAATATATTTATTTCTTTGTAATAATTTAATTTCTGTCTGGTACAAGCATATGCATAATTTCAGTAATAAAATTAATAGTGTTTTCTCTCTTTATCCTTAAAGAAGTATGTTAGAGTATGTGCCAGTATACCCATAGCTGGGGCACACTGACCGTATCCAACAGCTTTGTATCTAAAAAAAATACATACAATAACAAAATATGTTATCAATCAAAGATAATTAGGCAACACTTTAGTTTAATACTGGCATATTACCAACCTATTGTTAAGATATACTGTTTATTGGCACTTATAAGGTATAATCTTATTTTACTTCTCTAATACCCAATACCAAAACCCATCCACTACCTTACTATTAATAAGCAGCTATTTATTAGACTGAGTTAGTAGTCTTAGTTAAAGGTTTGTTAGGAGCATGAATTGTACTTAAAAATAAAGTGTGACAATTATAATCATAATTATTTACTTACAGAAAACTGCATTTGAAACCAATTAAAAATAAACTCATTCTGCATTTCGACAACAAAACACACAAAAAAACACCTCACAAATTATTACTAACATAAATTAGTTAAAAAACTCCAGCTCAAGATAATTATGATTATTACTATTCTTATATATTTTATTCATAAAATACTGATACTTATGTGAAAATAAAAAAATGTTTTTCTTTGCACTTATACAACTGGTATAAACATAAGACACAAATAATCAAAGGTACCTGCAAATCTCATAGTAATTCAACCTCAACCTATAAAATTAAGGCTCTTGCTTAATTTGATGACACTCTGTGATTCAGTTTTTTTCTACTGCATGTACATTTTCTGTCTTTTCTGCAAAACCAAAACTACCCCTATGGTAAAAAAACAACAACAACAACAACAACAACAACAACAACAACAACAACAACAAAATAACATACCTATTTTTAACAGAAAATGTTTTCCATCCTGCTGTTCCTGTTTGTCTCTTGATGAATAATGATGGCAGCTGAATTACTCTTATTACAGAATTCAGGTCTGATAACAAAACTGCTAATTATATGCATGCTTTATTTTAAATGTGCAGATGTGTGTATATGAGTGTAAATTATAGTAAAAGTCTCTCAAACCCTTTGTGGTAAACACAGACAGGGCAGACGAGCAATGGTGTCTCCCTCAAGCATATCATCCAGACATATGGAGCACTCGCCAGAGTCCCGAGCTGAGACAAAACATCATCTAGAGGAGGAAAACAGCACAGCATCACTATCAGCATCAGAGAAGCTCAGAGCAGCAGTAGACAGATGAAGACACATGAGGGCGCTCTTCTACAACTCAACTAATGGGAAGGGGAAAATAACATTGAAGGACAGAAACAGGTCTGCCCTGCCAGAACACTTTTAAAACACCTGTCTGCTTATATAACTATGAAATAGTTTCAGTATGCAGTAAGTGAAGAGAGGCATGAGCGCTCTCTTGTGGCTGTTTATGAAACATTAAATAGTGATCTATATATTACCGATTGTCATTTAAATCGTTTTAGTTATACTTAGGCCTAAGTGTTGCATCAGTTGTTTGTAATTGACATGTATCAAAATTCCTGATTTCACGTGTCAGAGAATGTGATGCTGTTTCAAGAGTCCAAATCTTTTCCATAAATGTTGGAATCTCTGATTGATTTGTAATTTCTGTGCATTTACTTAAGTATTATTTCTGTCTATTTAGAACAGCCAGACACAGGGCCGGATTATCCAATGGGCATTATGGGCACGGGCCCAGGGGCCCGTGAGCATTTGGGGCCCCTGCGAGAGGCGAAAAAAAAGTTTTTTTCTGAGGCGGAAAAAAGTTATTTTCGGAATGTCGCTTTGGCATATCTGCTGTCTGACTACTAGAGACAATATGACTAAAGAGCGTTGAAACTGCCACTGTCAGTGGCGCAGCGCATTAGTGCCTCGCATCGTGATCAGAGGCCTTCAACTCGATCCCGGATCGAATCCATCGTCTGCTGAACTCACCCTTATTTTTCTCTCCATCACATATCGGATTGGAAATACATTTAACAAGAAGGAAATGTTTTTTAAAATTAAAATAAATATGTAGTTAACCTTTAGCCTTTTTCAGATGTGCAAAAACAGTATCTAAAAGTTTATTTTATTGCAAATAATCTGCAGCTAATTTACAGTATAAAACAGCTTATTGTTATTTTCCACATGGTCTTAAATGTTAGCGACATCTTAATACAATTAATCTGTATTTAGTCGCCCTCTTCTGAACCCTGGTTAGCCTGATCATCTGCCACAACTAGCCCTACTTCACCCACTTTCTCCGACTTCATGGCACATAGCTTAAAGACACATGCCTTAATTAAGATGTCTCCCTCTCTGTAAAAAGAATCTATTGCTTTAGACAATATATTATCTCCTCATAGCAAATAGTCGCTACCATAGTATTATTATAATTTCATCATCTTCTTCTTATTATTATTATTAGATTATCATCATATTTAAAACGTGAGAAAAAGGCACCATATATAATCAATTATAAGCACGCAGACTTTTTTTTCTTGATTTCTTTTTTATTTTTTTCAAAACTAAATGGAATGCTGTAATTGGTCAAGCGTGGAAATGCAAGTCTATAAAATAACGCGCGCTGCTGTGAGCGGACTGTAGTGTAGTAGGTGTCGGATATCAAAATGAGTGAAACAAGTGGATTTAGCAAACGCAAGCGAAAAAGAGAAAAGGAGGAGAGGGAGGCCTCTTTATTGAGGCATGTGCCATGCATTCAGACCTTCTTCAAAAGTACCCACGATGATGAGGAGGGGAACGAGGGTGAAGAAGACGTTATGGTGACGTTAGGTTATCAAGCTAGCGTTAACCGCACGCAGGAGGCTAACGGCAACGCGGCACAACATGAGGCAGAGCCTTTGGCTAGTTGCAGTGGCGGGAACAGCTGCAGCACAGACTGGGTTCATCATGTGTCTGACCCTGCTTTGTGGGGGGTAGTTAATGATGATGCTCGCGCCGTCCTGATTGATCGTGGGTCTGCTGCGTTCCACAACAGGCAGAAGAAATATCCAGGCTCAACCCGTGATGGAGGTTTAGGAGGGAAAGTGCGCTCCCTCACTAATGAATTGCTTCATTGCAAACTGCCAAACGGAGAAACAGTTTCTAGAGACTGGGCCACATACTCACCATCTACAGGTAGTATTTTTTGTTTTGCTTGTATGCTTTTTTCAACAAAAAAAAAACAATTTACAAGTGGCTTTTCTGATTGGAAACATCCCGAACGTGTGCGTGAGCATGAGAAAAGCACAGAGCACTGTAATAGCATGTTAGCATTACTTCGGCGCTCATCTGGCAGTGGAACAGTAAATGCTAAACTAGTACAACAGTTACAGGATGAAAAGCGTTATTGGCGCGAAGTGCTCAAACGGGTTGTGGCTGTCATTAAATTTTTAAGTGAAAGAGGACTGCCTTTCCGTGGTGATAATGAAGTTCTTGGATCACCACACAATGGTAATTTTCTTGGCATTCTGGAAGTCATTTCTCAGTTTGATCCTTTTCTTGCTGAGCACATTAATAAATATGGACAGATTGGTAGGGGCAACACATCCTATCTTTCATCAACTATATGTGAGGAGTTGATTCAGCAAATGGGTGAAAAAGTGAAAGCTACTATAGCTGCAGAAATACAGCAGGCAAAGTATTTTTCTCTGATAGTGGACTCTACTCCTGACCTGTCACATACTGATCAGCTGACGTTCATTTTTAGATTTGTGAACAAAGAGGGGAAAATCATTGAACGATTTCTTGGCTTTGAACCAATTGAGAGTCACACAGGGCAGAGTCTGGCTGACACTGTAATGGCAATGCTTGACAATTTAAACTTAGATATAGCAAACTGCAGAGGCCAGGCATATGACAATGCAAACAATATGTCGGGGCGATATAATGGGCTTCAGGCTCATTTGAAAAACAAAAATCCTTTAATCCATTACATACCATGCGCAGCACATTCCCTCAATTTGGTGGGGGTAAATAGTATAGAAGGCTGCTGTCAAGATGCAAGCAAGTTCTTTGATCTCATGCAGTCCTTGTATGCATTTTGTGCAAGTTCTACTCATAGATGGAACGCATTTTTCAATAATGCAGAAATCAAGGTAGACATGACATTGAAATCACTGTCATCAACACGTTGGAGTTGCCGTGCAGATGCATCTAAAGCCCTTTGTGGAAATTATGCAAAAATCAGGGAAGTACTTCAGAACATGTCCTCTGATACAGGAGAAAAACGTGAAACACGCATGGAGGCAGCAGCACTGAACTCAAAATTGGGCACTCTTGACATGTCATTTATGTCACAGTTTTGGCACTGTGTATTAAGCAGATTCAAAGTAACAAGTGAGGCATTACAAAAGCCAGACATGGATCTGATGACTGCAATTCGTCTGTTTGAGTCTTTGAGATCATGGGTTTTATCACTTCGAGACCAGTTTGACCATTTTGAAAGATCTGCGAAGAATGTTCCTGGCGTGTGTCAGTCATATAAAGATGAACTACAAAGGGCCAAAAAGCGGAAAGGATTTCCAGATGAATCTACAGAGCATGAAGTAACTCTGAAAGGCAGTGAGCGATGCCAGATAGAAACATTTAATGTCATTATTGACAGGCTAGTCAGCTGTTTAGACCACAGAGTTGATGCATATCGGAACATTAATAACAGGTTTGGGGTTTTACTAAACCTGGACACTGAGGATTTGCCTACTGTTCGTAAACATGCTGATGCACTCTGTGCTTGCTATAATTCAGATTTAGATCTGAACTTTGCTGATGAAATTATCCAGTTCAGGTGTTTTGTAAAAAGTGAGCTGGATAAGTCTCCTCAAAAACTGCTGCAGGTGCTCTTGAAACACAGTCTGCAGTCAACTTTCCCCAATGTGTTTGTAGCTCTACGAATATTTTTGACATTGCCAGTTACAAACTGTGAAGGAGAAAGATCATTTTCACAGATGGCAAGAATTAAAAATGAACTCAGAACAACACAAACACAGCAACGTCTCAGTGCACTGTCGCTGATGGCCATTGAATCTCAGCTGGTCAAGGAGTTAGACTTTGATGATATTGTAGCTGAGTTTGCTAAAAGAAAAGCCAGAAAGAAGTCTTTTTAAGAGAAAGAGAGGTCCTGAAAAGGAGAGAGACAGACAGGAAAAGCCTGTTAAAATCAGAAAAGGAGAGAGAGACAGATAAAGCCCCTGAAGAGGAGAGAGAGACAGATAAAGCCCCTGAAGAGGAGAGAGAGAGACAGATAAAGCCCCTGAAGAGGAGAGAGAGACAGATAAAGCCCCTGAAGAGGAGAGAGAGAGACAGATAAAGCCCCTGAAGAGGAGAGAGACAGATAAAGCCCCTGAAGAGGAGAGAGAGACAGATAAAGCCCCTGAAGAGGAGAGAGAGAGACAGATAAAGCCCCTGAAGAGGAGAGAGAGACAGATAAAGCCCCTGAAGAGGAGAGAGAGAGACAGATAAAGCCCCTGAAGAGGAGAGAGAGACAGATAAAGCCCCTGAAGAGGAGAGAGAGAGACAGATAAAGCCCCTGAAGAGGAGAGAGAGAGACAGATAAAGCCCCTGAAGAGGAGAGAGACAGATAAAGCCCCTGAAGAGGAGAGAGAGACAGATAAAGCCCCTGAAGAGGAGAGAGAGACAGATAAAGCCCCTGAAGAGGAGAGAGACAGATAAAGCCCCTGAAGAGGAGAGAGACAGATAAAGCCCCTGAAGAGGAGAGAGACAGATAAAGCCCCTGAAGAGGAGAGAGAGACAGATAAAGCCCCTGAAGAGGAGAGAGAGAGACAGATAAAGCCCCTGAAGAGGAGAGAGACAGATAAAGCCCCTGAAGAGGAGAGAGACAGATAAAGCCCCTGAAGAGGAGAGAGAGACAGATAAAGCCCCTGAAGAGGAGAGAGAGAGACAGATAAAGCCCCTGAAGAGGAGAGAGACAGATAAAGCCCCTGAAGAGGAGAGAGACAGATAAAGCCCCTGAAGAGGAGAGAGAGACATATAAAGCCCCTGAAGAGGAGAGAGAGACAGATAAAGCCCCTGAAGAGGAGAGAGAGAGACAGATAAAGCCCCTGAAGAGGAGAGAGAGACAGATAAAGCCCCTGAAGAGGAGAGAGAGAGACAGATAAAGCCCCTGAAGAGGAGAGAGAGAGAGACAGATAAAGCCCCTGAAGAGGAGAGAGAGACAGATAAAGCCCCTGAAGAGGAGAGAGAGAGAGACAGATAAAGCCCCTGAAGAGGAGAGAGAGAGAGACAGATAAAGCCCCTGAAGAGGAGAGAGAGAGACAGATAAAGCCCCTGAAGAGGAGAGAGAGAGACAGATAAAGCCCCTGAAGAGGAGAGAGAGAGAGACAGATAAAGCCCCTGAAGAGGAGAGAGAGAGACAGATAAAGCCCCTGAAGAGGAGAGAGAGAGACAGATAAAGCCCCTGAAGAGGAGAGAGAGAGAGACAGATAAAGCCCCTGAAGAGGAGAGAGAGAGAGACAGATAAAGCCCCTGAAGAGGAGAGAGAGAGAGACAGATAAAGCCCCTGAAGAGGAGAGAGAGAGACAGATAAAGCCCCTGAAGAGGAGAGAGAGAGAGACAGATAAAGCCCCTGAAGAGGAGAGAGAGAGACAGATAAAGCCCCTGAAGAGGAGAGAGAGAGAGACAGATAAAGTCCCTGAAGAGGAGAGAGAGACAGATAAAGCCCCTGAAGAGGAGAGAGAGAGAGACAGATAAAGCCCCTGAAGAGGAGAGAGACAGATAAAGTCCCTGAAGAGGAGAGAGACAAACAGGAAGAGGTATTATTTGTGTGTGTGTGTGTGGTTTCAGATAATTTTAGGCTTATAATCAAGTTGACCCACAGTATGCTGTTTATTTACTTTTCATCACTAGGAGAGTAGAGAAAATACAGGGAGAGGAGAAGAGAGACAGAGCTGAGGAGGAGACAAACAGTAAGGAAACATTAAGTGTGTTTTATGTAGGACTCAGATTCAAAGAACTGGATTGGCATTATGTGCTATATGCCTATGATATGAATTATGCAGGGAAAAGTCCTTATATTGCTGCTGGTTTGTTTATATATATATACTGTAGAAGTAGATATTTGTATACATTAAAATACACAAAAATATATTTTAGTATTGCATCAGTGCACCTGAACAAATATACTAAATACCACAAATTTTACTAGTTTTATTAGTATTTCTTCAAAGTGCTTTGTATGCTTTAAAAATAAGTTAAATCTTCATATATATATATAGAGAGAGGGAGATTAATAAAAAATT
This sequence comes from Danio rerio, assembly GCF_052040795.2. Lineage (NCBI taxonomy): Eukaryota > Metazoa > Chordata > Actinopteri > Cypriniformes > Danionidae > Danio > Danio rerio. The sequence continues at coordinate 2,302,057 of NC_141039.2, forward strand.
GTGATTTTATTATTTTTATTTTATAACTAAGGGGTTCGGCCAGGTAGGGGGCCCTACAAGACATTGTGCCCAGGGGCCTATGACTTCTTAATCCGGGCCTGGCCAGACACCTCGAAATTATATTCTGCCATAGTTCAATTATTCTACTTCAATTATTCACTCTATCAATTACTTTGAGTGTTTCGTTTTTCTCAAGTGTTCCACTCATCTACCCAACAATAACGATATTTATTTGACCGAGAAAAGCATTCAGTTAGTAAGGATTTGACTTGTCCTGCACGCCTGGGTCACTGCTGAAATTCAATTCACCTATTTGTATAACGTTAGCGCTTTTACAATGTAGATTGTGTCAAAGCAGCTTCACATAGAAGATCATAGTATATTGAAACAGTGTAACTTAGTTCAGATTTCAGAGTTCAGTTTAGCTCAGTTCAGTGTGGTTTAGTCTATCACTACTGAGAGTCCAAACAATATGGTGATTCCCAGAAAGTTCTGTAACGTTAGTTTTGGGTTCTCAGGCTTTAGTTTCAAGAATATTTTTGGAAATTCTGGAAAGTGTACGAAAATAGAACGTTAGTTTTAAGTTATTTAAACCTTTTTTTTTGTTATAACTTTTTAATAATGTTTAACGTTATTTTTGGCGATTATAACGGTATTAACGTTAAAATGACCAAAAACTACCCTTCTTCGTTCACTCAGCTAAACGTCAGTATCTGCAGTAATTTGTTACTTAATAGTTTAACAAGAACATACCTTTCTATTTGGTCCGATGTTTCACATCATGTTTGGCCTGTCAGAGCCCTCAGAAATCACTAATACCATATCTGTAAGTCATTATTCAATAAAAATCGAGAGAAACGATAACTATTAGTTCGTTGTCAGTTTATAACAAAATGACCGTTAATTTTTGAATTTTGCGAGTGCACGTCTCTCCGTGGAAGAAAGGGCGTGCTGGGGAAGCGCGTGCAGATTAGAGGCGCGAAGGAAACAATTGAATGGATAAACAGTTGTTAGTAAGCTAGTCAAACAAAATGTCCATTAATTCCTGTATTTAAGAATAATTTAATAACCATATCAATCAGTTAACGTTAATGAAGTTAGCACAAATTGAAAACATCAAATCTTCCAAATTGAACATAGTAACCGGTTATTTATTTGTTACTACAATAAAATTCTTTAAGGTTTAGTATTAATCTAATTGGTATTGAATTTAAATTAAAATGACAAAAATTACATAAGGACATTTCATTCTGAAAGTGGTTACCCTGTTAAATCTGTAAGGGGTTTTCAATCTCATAGATGGCAATATGATCACATTTAGGTGAGGGAGCACATTAAAATTTAAAAACATTTTACTTCCTTATTAGAAATCACACTGTGAAAAATAAATATGATAAATGTAGCCTATAATATAATAGCAGGAAAAATAATGGCTTTTTTTGTAATTATCACTGCTGTCAGATGTTTTATTTATTCACTGATTTGTTCATTTTATTTAATGAATTTGAGATATACATTTTTAATTGTTTTAAATGCATTTAATCAGAATTGTTTATTTTAGTATATTTTATTATAATTTAACTATTTGTTTTTATTTTATAAATACTTTTTAATTGATTACATGATTTTTGTATTACTCTTTAAAATGATCTATACGGTTTAAATTAATTATATTTTACTATCTATTAAAATAATACAAATCATTTAGTTTTATGATTTTAATTAGATTATTTCTAGATTATTCAAGTGTTTAAAAGTTGAAACACTTGAGAATGAGCAGTTCTTCTTTTTTTGATTGAACAGTCTTTATGATCGTCCCACATCAGGCCCTGAGTCAATTACTCTATTGTCATCTTCAAACACCAGGAGTTTAACAGGGCGCTCTGCAGACATGAAGATGTTCATGTACATTGATATATGTCCACATAGCCTAACCCTAACATAATTGTGAAGTTCATAATAATTGAAACCTAAATAAAATGCCTGGACCAAATGTCTGATGCATTCAAAAATGTATATTGAATCGTCAAATTTGTGTGAAACAGCCATTACTTCTCTATCATTATTGTTTTTACTGCATATGGCAGGATTAGAATAAGCAAAATAATAGTTTGAAATGTAAAATTATTTCAATAATACAAAAAGATGCATTGAATGACATAGATGCCGTTTGCACTTCAACGTTACTTTCTTTAGAAATTATAGTCTGCCCGGACCGAAATTCCACTTCACAAAAAGTGTGTTGATGCTCATTTCCCAATAATGCTAAAATTATTATAGAGAAAAGAAGTCAACAGTTGCTTTTGTCTATGCCTTGTGAGATTATCACATCTTGAGCTGATGGTGACCAATTTTAGAAAGCAAATGAATGTGGGACATTGAGAACCATCTCAGAAAAAAGGGTGTTAAGACTTCCCTGAATGTTTGAGCTGAGGATGCTCAGGGTTCATTCTGACTCTGCTATGCTGAATAAACATCTTCATTAAGATCAACATCCTTATTTTACAAATTATACAATTTATTATTTACAATGGATAAAGAATTCAAACTTGTCAAAGAATGATGAAGTGGAGAAAATGTTTGTTTATTGTCTTATGTACACAATTTGTAATTAGTTTGTCTATACACAGCAGCACATCATTTGTATGTACATTTATCATTTGTTTTATATACATAACAGATAATAGCCCACATATCTACTCAAAAGGCACGTCTCCTTTATATGTAATTTCACAAATCTAATTTATAGAAGTCAAGTCCTCTTACATTCTGTGGTTACTGATTATGAAACCACTACGTTACTGTACAAGACGTAATAATCCATTGGCCACCATATTTACCAGCTTAATATGTAAACATGGCAGCTGGGTTACTGTTAAACAGCCTTCAGGTCTGATAACAGGAATGTGCAAAGTGTATTTGTGCTTTCATTTAGATTCAGCACAGCAGGTTTCAACTCCATGAGTCGCAGATTTTCAGCTGGTCTTCTTGACTGGAATTATCCCTACCTGAAACATACAAATACAGATTTAGGATTAAAACTGCATATTTAAAAGGTAATATAGTCTATATGAAACCACAGTATGTGTGTGTGAAGCGTTTACCATCTGACCCGTGTGGATGTCAATCAGTGGGATGTTCTGGACACGACCTGTTGACCTCAAACCACTGATCAATACACCTGGAGGAGGAGAAGAGGAGCTCAGTTCACAGACCACAGCGGATATATAGGAGTGTATTCATTATAGTGAAAGTCTCTCAAACCCTTTGTGGTAAACACAGAGACAGGGCAGTCGAGCGATGGTGTCTCCCTCAAGCATATCATCCAGACATATGGAGCACTCGCCAGAGTCCCGGGACAAAACATCATCTAGAGGAGGAAGAACAGCACAGCATCACTATCAGCAGTACACAGATGTAGACACATGAGGGCGCTCTTATACAACTCTACTAATCACTGCAGGACAGAAATGAGCAACTAATCATGCATGAATTACATTAAATGGTTGTTGTTGCTTTAATACTGATAGAACTTACAATAGGAAAGATAAAAATATGGGCTTCTGGTTTTCTTAAAGCCAGAAGGGTTACTGAATTATAAAGGAAACACATGGATGCTCCATCCACAGAACAGTGGAAAGAGATCAAGTCAAGTCGAGCTTTATGTGTGGACATACAGAGGAACGAAATGAGTCTCGCAGGACAATAGTGCTACATAATAAATCATAAATACAAACACAACACTGGACATAAGAGCTATTAAAAAACCTATGCATAACGTACATATAGACCATTTCAATGTGGTCGTGTCACTGCCCCATGAACATTTCCTACATGTTATCACACTATTTCATAACTGTAACAAGAGGAAATTCAATCATATCTTCATGTTAAAATAGCTATCATACAATTATTGATCAATATGTGGACCTTTTTGGATTATCAGAAGCTATGGAAATTAAAAATGTAAAACAGGAGCTACATTAGGACCATTGTTATTGTTTACATCCCTCAAAATGGTCTCTATACTATAAGATATGTCACTATATACATAAGACAGGCCATGCATATACTTTCACATGCGACTGAGCAATGTTGTGCAGGATAGTGTGCAATAGTCTTATTTAAGGTTTAATATAATGCAAAAGAGCTATTAAATGTTTAATATAGTGCAAAAAAAATATTTAAGGTTTAATATTGCGCAAGAGTTAATTAAGGCTGAAGCAAGCAGTGCAACATGATTGTGGTACATCTATAGTAAACATTCATTCACTCATTTTCTTGTCGGCTTAGTCCCTTTATTAATCCGGGGTCGCCACAGCAGAATGAACCGCCAACTTATCAGTCACGTTTTTACACAGTCAATGCCCTTCCAGCCGTAACCCATCTCTGGGAAACACCCACACACACTCAATCACACTCATACACTACAGACAATTTAGCCTACCCAATTCTCCTGTACCGCATGTCTTTGGACTGTGGGGGAAACCGGAGAACCCGGAGGAAACCCACGCAAACTCAGGGAGAACATGCAAACTCCACACAGAAATGCCAACTGACCCAGCTAAAGCTCGAACCAGCGAACTTCTTGCTGTGAGGCGACAGCACTCCTTACTGTGCCACTGAGTCACCTTATAGCAAACATCGCTTTCATTATGGAGTTCTTGTCAGACAGAGTTTAGATTAATTGTCTGGTGCATATAACAGTCCACAGGTGGTTTGTCAAGCCCACTCACCTGTGTGATGCACAATTTGAAATGCAAAATGTTTCCAAGAGACAAGGACTGATTAAGAAAGCATCTATAGGGAAAATGTGCAACCTGGTGCAAGAGTCAGAGAGGTGAGAGGGTGCCTTTTCTACAGGTGGTTTGTTAAGCCCACTCGCCTGTACGACTCATGCTCAGATATTGAACTAAACTGGACTGGAGAGACTAACTAATATCATCAATAGCAAGCATAAGGATTTTGACCATCTTTGGGAACCAAATATGAATATTATGCAAAGCGCGTGTTTAAATTCATTTTTCAATTCATAATTATTTTTTATTACCCATTTATTTATCTTTTATTTAATTTTCTGTTATGCAATTAGAAATTAAACATATAGGCTACATTGTTATTGTACGCCTAGATAATGAGGGAATGGTTCAGTAAAGATATATAGTCATTTGAGATCTCAGGATTGCAGTTCAGGATTTGTTCTTACCGTTATAATGTAGTCTGGGTTTGGAGAAGCACATGAGCAAATGAACGTCTATTTCATCAGAACAGACAAACTTTGAGCAGACGGGACAGTCAAATCCAACTGAAACAAACACAGACACAAATCATGATTAATGCACTGTAAAAAAAATGATAAGACCAGCAAGTCAAGAAAACCATAACTTAATGACTGCCTTTATTTATTGCCACATCAGCAACTTGCGACTTCCATGGCGAAAGAAATATAAATAAAACACATTACATAACAATTGCAGAATTAAAGAAGAGATTATACAATATTTAACTTATAAATTGAAGGAAGCCATGTAATTGTTGACGGTGCACAATATGTGCATGATTTATTTCTACTACACTATGTAGGTCAGCAGAAAGATAACAAGCTTCTTTATTTCCTCAAAGTCATCATCAATTATAAGATTACATGATTATAAAGGCCACTCTGGAAATGCTGTAAGCTGCTGTTTACCGTAATGTGCATTAGGAGGTTATCTGAACACTATATGAATAATATCTGGTATATCAAATCCTCTGCACGTGGTTGTGCTGCACATGGCTGAGCGACTGTAAAGCAGGATTTTTCATTTCAAATAAACTTTATTACGAGGTTGTAAAGTTCTGCATGACTACACTAAAGAAAACTCTGCAGACTTTCAAAGATCTGTTTAAATCAAAGGAAATCAATCATGAAATATCATAAATTCTCATTTAATCTGAATTACTGAAATAACCTCAGTTAAACTGTAAACAATTAGTCAAACATTGAGAAAAAATAGTGTCATTATTTGCTCCCGCTGTATATTAAGTGGTCTTCGTTACAAAAAAAATTACATTCAAATTAATGATTAAGTGATTGTGATATTTTCTAATTGATCTGCTTGTTATTACATCTGTAATTTATTTTTGCACATTTATAAATATACTACTGACCCATCCCTTACCTTAAACCAACCTCAAACCTACCCAAGCCCCCAGAACCACCCCTAACCTTACCCATATCTAACTTCAGGAGCACCAGAAGTGTTGTAGAACACTATATGAACACAATACGTACATTGCACATTTAATTACACAAACGCACTAATGCACTACAGACAATTTACTTCCTCCGATTCACCAACAGAGCTTGTCTTTGGACTGTGGGGGAAACCGGAGCACCCGGAGGAAACCCACGCCAACACGGGGAGAACATGCAAACTCCATACAGAAACGCCAACTGGCCCAACTGGAACTTGAACCAGCGACTTTCTTGCTGTGAGGCAACAGTGCTAGCCACTGAGCTATCGTGCTGCCTTGCTTCAGTTATTCTGAAAGGAAATTCCCCAAACTGAAAGTGCAACTAATAATTTGAGACAATATTCATAAGCGGAAAAGGCTGATATAAATCCATTCACAAACTGAAGTAAATCACTATAACAGATTGAGTATTATTCTGTGTATGAACACACAACGAGAAAAAGAAAAAAAAAAGATAAATCTAGAAGTAAATAAATATAGAAGTAAATGAATTAGTAAGTAAATAAATATATAAAAATAGAAGTACATAAATAAATTAGTAAATAAATAAAAATAGAAGTAAATAAATATAAATGTGGAAAAAAAAAATATAAATAAATATAGTAGTAATAATGAAATATAAAGTATTAAATAATTAAATATATAAATATAGAAGTTGACATAAATAAAATATAGAAGTTAATAAATAAAGTAGTAAACAAATAAAAATAAAAATATATATATATATATATATATATATATATATATATATATATATATATATATATATATATATATATATATATATATATATATATATATATATATATATATATATATATATATATAAATTATGCAACAAAATACAATCCTAAAATTAAGCTGAAAGCATATTAATAATAAATGTATTTCTGGTGTTTACTATTTCTGTGAAAGTACAACAATCAGAGATCTACATAATAAAAGCACTAAAATTCAGGACTTTTCTACTAATATTAAGTAGTCCGTTTTGTTTTCTGCTGTTTGCAAACACTCATGTCAAAGAGAATCAATGCATTTATCAACTACCATGACCGGTCAATCGCCAGCTAGATAAAGTAGGACAGATGTTATTACTGGAACACCAAACACTTCCTAGTTCTGGGTTACACAACACACACAACACAATTCATAAATGTCATTCTATCCTAGTGTCGTCATGACACTAAAGTTTCCAACTTCGATACAATGTCTTGAAAAATATTGATATTTTATACCATTTTTGATAAAATGGGCAATAAAAAAATAATAACTTAAACCATATAATGCTTATACCAAATATGCATCTACACCAGAAATACATTTATAATTATGTTTTCAGCTTGATTTTTGGATTGTATTTTACTGCTTAATTATAGTTGTGTATTTTTTTTTTTACATTGGTGTGTTTTCATACAAAGAATTTAATAAAAAGGGGGAAAAATAACCAAACCATATGTCAACAATATATCTCAAAAAGTTAAAATACCAATAACCAAAAATATAAATAAATAAATGAGTGCAATCTCATCTTATTTTCTGATTAACTCCATTTTTAAATCGTAATATCCTTATTATTATTAATTCTTCATTTTCCAGCTGGTGATAAGAGTGTGCGAGAGCAAAGCCTGTATCTATACTAATCAAAACCAAGACTGCATCATTTTAAATATTTTAGTATCTATTTTTGACAACATCATTCTGTATAGACAAAAAAAAAATCACTATGTATTGATGGACAGGGGCATCCTTTAAAACATGAAAGCATCTCATGACTGATCACAGACACACTAAACACGAGGTCAGTCTTTAAGTCGTGTCTGTGTGTGTTTATGTGTTTGTATCTCAGGAATCCAGGTCTATAGGGAATGTTTGTCTGACAGCTGCTGTGTGGGGTTAAAGGTCAGAGTGAGACACGTGCTGGAGTTATGATGCCGAAGGTTGCTTCAGGATCAGTGCTGTCCAAACACAAGCACTGTCTGCACAGTAAAATAAAATATACATCATGCTGCCTACATTTATTTAGTTGAATCAAATTAACTTGTCTAGTCACCTCAACTTACATCAGTCAAACAGGCTAAAAATAAATCAATTAAACTTTGCATAACTAAAATTTAGTTGACCTTATTAACTCATTAAAATAAGTTTAAGTAACAATAACATTTGTTGTTGTGACTGTCATAATTTTAGTGTGTCTGTGATGGTAGACCTGATATTTGGACATTAAAGTGTTTGAAAAAACTCATTTACTAATACTTAAACTATTTATTTAAAATGAGCTGTAAACTAAAATTCTTACATTTTTTAAGGGGGACAAATTAATTGTTTTATGTTCAATCCAATTAAAATAAAAACTAAAGAGTTAACCTAATTCCTTCATGTTGTGCCAACACACAGATTGTGTGGAACCCTGTTTTTTTTTTAAGTCTAGTCAATTTTGTATTGTAAAAAAAATAAAAGATAATTGTTATAACGTTGGCCTCACAGTTGCGCAGAGGTTAGCACGATCACCTAACAGTAAAAACGTTGCCGGGTTAGTTGGCATTTCTGTGTGTGGAGTTTGCATGTTCTCCCCTTGTTGGTGTGGGTTTCCTCCGGTTTCCCCTACAATCCAACACATGCGCTATAGGGGTACTGAATAAACTAAATTGGCCGTATAGCATAAGTGTGTGCGAATGAGTGTGTATGGGTGTTTCCCAGCACTGGGTTCCGGTAACCTTTAATCAGGGTACTCCCGGGATCCTCCAAACGATATTCAAGGCTTTTTAAGACCTTTTCAATAGCATTTCAAATGAAATTCAATGCCAACTTTATACCTATTCAGAGAGAAGTATGAGGGGGAAAATGTCAAATCTGTCTAAATTTTGATCCCTAGAAAATAATGATGTACACGTGGGCTACTTGAATTAAATAAAACATTTTATTTCAATTATCAGTTATACTTAATACATACAGTACGCAACAGCATGGTCGTCCACCCAGTAGCGAACGAAGGTCCAACATGACTACAAACCCGTTGGCCTTTTTGACCGGGTCAGTCAGTTCTTTAGTTATAAGGGTATACATCATCGCTAGCTAAAAAGATTTCCGGCACCATCAGCAGTAGGCGTCGCGATCATTTCCTGGCACAGGCTTGACCCAAACTTAATATGGATTCCTTGGAATAATCAGACAATTTCCCATTTTAGACAACAAACTAGGCTATAGCGACTATCTTGTTCTGTCCCTCACTTGCCTAGTAATCATAGTGACGGATGCGCACGCTTTCGCTCTTTCTGCTATGATGTGGAAGGCGAGGAGCACTTAACATTACGCTGCATTAATTTTTAACAATAACAGTTAATTTTGTTACAATATGAACTTAATAGGAAAGGCAAAAATAAATGAATAAAATAAGACCTTTTTAAAATCCAAGACTTTGTATACACAATTCAAGGCTATTAAGGCCTTAATTTGATGTTATCAAATTGAAGACTTTTTCAAAGCTTTTAAAGAAACAAGCGGGTACTCTGTTTAAGCATCAAATATTACTATTGAAGTGAAACTGTGACTCTGAAATGGCTGGCAGCAATGGTTGATCATGTAAACAATGACTGGTTATTAATAGGCATGAGGCGATGTTCCTCAATTCAAAATTTAGAGACAAGTCTAAAACTCAAACAGTGATCTTCTTTAGGTTTTTAAGTTAGTTATTAACAACAAATACATTTAATTTCCGGCATCATTAAGCACAAAATGTATGTTTAAGCACAAGCTAAATGAAAAACAGCAATGCCTGCTGCTTAAGCTCAGTCAAAACCAGGCACAAGAAAAAAGGTTAGCTTGATTACTGATAATCTGAGGGAATATATTGACAATAATAACACAAGTCAAACTCAGGCCAGCTTAATTATGGTCAATATTTAATAATATAAATATGGTGCTTTTGTAGGCAGGCCAGCTCACTCCAAATATATTCCCTAAAATGCACACAATATGGGACTCAGGAATTGCACAATTTTATAACCATTAATCACAGAGGGTCAAATATTAGGTTGATTCAATCACACAGATGCAGTTCAGCTTCTGCACAGTTTGTTTAGGTTCAGTCACGTCGCTATTGTCCAAATTTTCTGTCACTTGTTCAGTTTTAAAACACTGTCCAGTCTCTGAAATGCTGCACTATTGACTAAAATCAACAGATACTGAAACTAGAAATGCATTGCATCTGGAGCAAACACATGACACACAAACACACATCTTGCACTTTGACCTTCAAACTCCAATTTAACGCAATCATGTGGAGAACATCCATGCGGTCTCTCAGAGAAACACACATTCATCAGTTGATTTACATAAGCACAAAACAAACTGTGGCACTGCCTATTCAACAATATCTCATTAGTTGGCAAATGAACAAGGTTTGAATTTGAAAACACTTTCAAATATTTTCATTAGATTGTTTCCCCATTGTTTTACATCTTGAGCAGGCAACTGGAAAAGAAGCTACAGTTCCTATTAGAATTATTAAACAAAATATATTGGTATAGAAATACCAGCATGACATCAGTATATGCAACACAAAACAAAAACCTCCATTTATTTAATTGCTGTTACGCTTCATGTGTTGGATTCCATTAATTTTAAAAAACTTCTTTATTTATATTTTGTCAACAGAAGTTGTGTTTCAATAACATTACATCATGAAGTTTAATCAATGTTGGGCAAAATAGGTCAAGTATTTTTCCCTAATGCATGCGCTCTCAATTCCAATAATTGCATTATTTTACCAATATATTTAGCTATATTTTGTGGACAGAAGGCAATAATGAATTTTGAGGATAACTTACAAACGGTTATGCAATTCTTCAAATAAACATACAAAATAATTAAAAAAAACCTGTGTGTGCTGTTGGGGATATTTTCATCCACTTTGTGGGGATTTGGAGTCTTAATTTGGACAAAACTTTCTCTGTTTCTGCAAATGGAACGATTTTTGGTGGAAAAAAAACACGTTGAAATTTTCCAAAAACTCAATACACTGTGCAAATTGACTACCCTTTGATTATGTTGGTGGCTGTTTCTGCCCCATTGACTTCCATTATAATCACATTATTTGATTGCAAAAGCTATGAACACCATCTAATCATGTGTTCTTGTTTGTTGTTGGGTTTTCCCTGTTGGGAAAAGGGACAATTTGACATTTTTACTGTTGATCATCAGTTGCAGTGCATAAAAAAAAAGCTATATGAAGTATAGTGTCAGGGTTTCTGCAGGTTTCATCAAGTCAAATTTAAGACCCTTTTAAGACAATTTTTTTCTAATGGCCTGGCATTATCATGAGAAATCGTGTATTTGTTTTTAGTTTTTTCTGATTATTGAATTTAATTTGGGGAATTTGCTGTAAAAATGTCTTACAGCTGTTGTGAATTGTATCTCTTTGCAATAAAACAAAATAATAAATAATAAACTTTTATTGGTTGTATTGAGATGTATTGTTGGTTATTGGATGAATGCCAGCCCAATTGAGTAGCTTTACTTATATAAAAGCAAAATTGAGACCTGTTCAAAATTACAAGACCTATAACACAATATTTCAGTGAATTTAAGACTAATTTTTCGAAATTAAAGACATTAAGACTTTTTAAGTCCCAGCGAGTAAGAGAAATTTGCATACTTATCTTGACTGAGAAAATCTAAATAAGCATCTCAGCTTGCAGAACAGAAAACACAGTAAGTATATTTCTGCACACACACTATAATCTGCAGTTTTACTCCACAGAACTCCATAAAAAAGCCAGACACTTGTTTGCACAGGCCTATCTAAAGGGGTTAATGCTGCCAACTGATGATCAACAACATAAATGACACATTTGACCTCTTCCCAACAGGAAAAACCACCAACAACCAGGAATGCATGATTATAAGCTGTCATGGCTTTGAAATAAAAAAGTGATTATAAATGGAAGCCAATGGGGCAAAAACAGCCCCCAACATAATTAAAGTGTAGTCAATTTAAACAATACACAAGAGTTAAGAGAGACTGTAACTCAAATGTTGTTAAATACAATATTAGGTCAAATAATTAAAAGCAATGCTGCATATGAATGACACGCGTTTGTTTCTGATCTGTCTTTGAATGCCAATTCCTATCAATCTGACCTAGTATTAAATGATTTAATAGCAAGAGCATCTTGAATAATCAACCTTTCACCAAACAAAATTAATGTTTGATGTTTTATTGCCACTCAAAGTTCACAGAAACACAACGCTGCATTGTGACCTTGAAGAACGCAGGTAGTGTACATGAATGGAAAGGCATTTGTTCATTGTCAAAATATCAGCTGAATTGGTGTTCACCCACATAAACACACCAGCAATGTTCAAGTTCTCTTACTTTTGGATCGAGAATTCTCTGTTTATATAGTTACTATAATAAATCCACAACAAAACAGCAGCCAGTTCTGCTCTAGATCACAAACACACACGATAATCATAATTATAAAACCAGTTAAAGCTATAACACAGTCAGCCATGTGCGGTTTTACAAGACTACCTGTAGGAAAAGTCTCTATACTAACTATTATCAAGCTATAAATTTGACCTTATTATGATAAACTCCATTAATAATCATATAATATCAATATAAACTGAATATATAATACAATGTACACATATTTGGGATTATAAAATTGTAATAAGGAATTGAATAATACACATAAATATAATGCTGACGTTATTGACCATATCATAAGCATATGAATCTCTTTAATACATTTCATATTATGAACTATATGGAGGGCTAAGCTGATTTATTGGCTAATAAGTCACATTATATAATAATACATACATAATTGAACATGTTCTGGCTCTTTATAGGCATGTTGTTCATCATTTTACAATAGTAGGAGTTAAAACATAACTCATGATGTAAAAATTAACTGTAAAGCATGTTACACCCCATTCACACGGGTCTTCAGCGTCAACGCTTGACTGAAGGCGTGTCTGAAGCGATCGTCATAAAAGCATCAGCCAATGAAATTCCGTCAGCATTAGGCCACAGTCTAGCTGGTGTATTTGTATACAGCAATCTGATTGGCTGACACTTCAGTCGGCGCTTGAAAAGTTGAGCTAGTCCCAACTTCTGCAGTTCGGCAACGCCTGACGTCACCCATTAAAAGTGAATGGGAAGCGTTGACGCTGACGCCCCGCGTGAATGGAGAGTTTTATAATGTTTAAGAACTCAGAATCAAATATTGCAACTATTAAAATGGAGATAATGATGTAGTTAGTCAAAGTAGTAAATAAATAACTAATTAATAAATAACTAATGCATTTTTTAAATAAACATTAACCCAAGTTTTGTAACAAATGCATCCGTTTCTGTCTGCTTATATTAGTAAAAGCATTAACTAATGGTAATCTTACTGCAAAGTGTAGATTTACATTTATGACATTTTTTGTAACTACAGTTGTTAAAGGAACACTTGTTTTTGCAGAGGATACTCATTTTCATAATAATACAGCCTATTATAGCACAACAATATTGCAAGAAGATATTGATGATGTTGGTTTTATATTCAGACTATCACCTTAATACAATTTAATAAATGTATTATTTGCTAGTTCTGAATAGTGAAATCATATTGGCAGCTAATGACTATTAACGTATAACATTATTAGTAGACAATTTAATAGCGCTGATGTTGTTTTTATCTGACAACAATAGTCAAATAATACTTTTCTGACCGCCCAGTAGGTGAGGGGTGAGCTGTGCAGGCAAGGAGCCGATCAGGAGTGTCCTCTGGCCGTCGGTCTCGTCTCTCCGGCCGCCTGTGGAGATGAAGGCGCTCTGGATGAATGAAGCCGGACTGTGTGATGAAATTGGGATTGAGTTGGGTTTATGTTCACACATTCAGACTTTCTCCTTATTAATATAATATCAGAAAAGTATTATTTGCAAATTTTAAATAGTGAAATCATATTAGTGATCAACGACTATCAAAAGTACAACACTGTTCACAGTCCATTAAATAGTGGGAATATTGTTTTGAAGTCATACTTGCATGTGATTTTTACACAGAATATTCAAAGTTATTGAGAAAAAGTTCAAATTACAAATAAAAAAAAATATTAGTTGTAAACATGACTAAAATATCAAATATGAGTGGAACACAGGGAAATAAATAAATAAACGAAAGACAACAAAATTGAATAAAAAACAATAATATAAAATATATTAAAAAAGGGAAAAATAAAATACAATAAGCAAATTTTAAAAATTACAATAATAAAAGTAGAATACATTAAAACTAAATAAATAAATTAATAAAATAAAAATAAAATAAATAAAAAAGCAAAATAAAACATTGTAAATAAAACAAAGCGAAATTAAATAACAATAGAATACATTAAAATATAGTAAATTAACAAAAATAAAATAAGCATTAATAAAATAAAAGCAAAATTTTTTATTACATACAAATTAAATTAAGCAAAATAAACTTTACATTAAAATAAAATTACAACAATAGAGAAAATGAAAATAAAATTACAATAAAATAAAAAAATGCAATAAAGCAAAATAAAACTACAACAAAATAAAAGCAAAATCCAATAAAAAGCTTAATAAAAATAATAGTGAATGACTATCAAAAAAATACAACAACAAAGTAGAAAAAGCAAAATACAATAAAGCAAACAGTAAAATAAATAAAAGTACAAATAAAATATAGCAAAATAATATTAATAACAACCAAATAACTAAAAAAAACAATATAATAAAATAGAGCAAAATGCAATAAAGCAAAATATAAGATAAATGAAACAAAATAAATAATAAAAAATTACTTAAGTACAATATTGTTCATAGTCTAATAAATAAGGTTAGTGCTATTGTTGTTCATCCTCGCATGCAATTTTAGACTGAATATTCAAAGTACCATGGTAAACAATATAGGCAGCATGCCACAAGTTGTCACTGAACAAATGGGTGATTATAAAACCAACTTTACCTCAACTGTGATGAATACTGGACCCGTTCACCGATCTGACCCGTCGAACCGCCCGAATAATAGCGCAACACCGCGGCTCGCCCATTCCCGCGGGACACATCCGATCCGGAGAAAGACCTGACCCGAACACCTGCCGAAGGGCTGCTCTGTTTTGGACCCATTCTCTGCAAAAACAGCCCTAGAAGTGGACTAAAAGCGTCTAAATATCGCGTATCTAAAACCGATAAATAAAGAAAACAACTTCTCGCACCTCCTGCACCTGAAGTGCGAGTGACAGCGACAGAGCGCTCCTGACAACAAACTGAAACAGACGCCAAATGTCAGGTGGTTTAATAATGATTCTTCTTCGTGTGTTGTTTTTGTCTGTTGACGAACTTGTGAAGCCTTAGCGCCACCTGCTGGATCTTTTCACAGTCTATGAGGTACTCAAGTCAGAAATTCACCATTCAGTAGCCTGTTTTCTAGTTTTTACCCAAAGTTATATTTGCATTATTAAATATTGGGTGATAAAAAACTCCTTTTAATTATATTTTTAAAAGCATATGTCATGTTATTACTATATTTCTGCTCACTTTATACATTATATAATCTGCTAAGGTCTCCATGTTTGCAAAAAAGCATAAAAATATTATTAGTAATAATAATAATAATAATAATATTAATAATAATATAAAATAATAATAATAATACAACTATAACAATAATAATAATAATAATAATAATAATAATAATAATAATAATAATAATAATAATAATAACGATAACAATAATAATTATACAATAATATAATAATAATAATAATAATAATAATAGTATAATAATAAAATACTAATAATAATATTAATAATAATAACTATTATTATTATTCATATTATTTATAAAATAAAAATATTAAAATAAACATTTAAGGTAAACATATTAGTGAGAAAATATTACAAAAATACATTAAAAAAAGATTCATAATACAATAAAAATTTTAAGATTTTAGTAAGTATTACTACTACTACTGCTACTACTACTACTACTACTACTACTACTACTACTAATAATAATAATAATAATAATAATAATGAGAATATTTCCCAGTGATGGGTTGCACCTAGAAGGGCATCCGCTGTGTAAAACATATGCTGGATAAGTTGGCAGTTCATTCCGCTGTGGTGACCAATGATTAATAAAGAGGCTTATTATTATGTTATTATAAATTAATGTTTTATGCATTTATTTTATTTATAAATGATAAATAAAAATAATAATACTAATGTTATTTGTAAAATAAAAATATAAAAATAAACGTTTTTGGTAAACACAAATTAGTAAGAAAATATTAACAAAATATTATCAAATAAGATTTAAAGTACAATAAACATTTTACGATGTTAGGAAATATTATTGAAATTTTAATAACAAAATTAATATTTATTAACATCTTAAATATTTATAATAATAGAAATAATAATAGTAATAATAATAATAATTATAATGTTATGTAAGCACAAATTATTACAAAATATTAATAACTAAGATTCATAGTACAATAAACATTTTAGATGTAAGTATTAATAATAATAATAATAATAATAATAATAATAATAATAATAATAATAATAATGGTCATAATAATCTACAAAAATATAAAATTGAATATTTATACAAATAACTACACTGTCTTTCTCATATACAGTATAGCTATGAAATGAAGGATAAATGCAGAAAACACTCATGAGGTTAAAATTTAATTGTTGAATTTGAGGTTACAGTACATGCTGACCCAAACAAGTTTTACTCATTTAACTCTAAATGACTCTAGACAACAGGCTGATCAATATTCATCTAAAATCATAACAATAATTCTGATTACCACGTTTTAAACAATCGTCTTAAAAATTAAATGATTAGTTATAAACGTGAATAAAATATCAAACACAAGTGGAATACAATAAATAAATAATTAAATAAATCAATAAATAAATAAATAATCGAAAGACAGTAATAATAATAATAATAATAATAATAATAATAATAATATAAATAATATTAATAATAATAATAAAATTTAATTCAAGCATTCAGCACAAAGCTTTAACTGTTACATAAGTGCTTAAAGACATATAAACAAATACATTTTAAATGGTTAAGCTACATCAAGTAACATGGTCAAATAAAAATAACATTAAAAAAATAAGATTATTAAAAAATGTAAATACATTTAAAATCAATTAAATAATTAAATGAAAAAAGCTAAATAACATAGAATAAAAATAGAAATATAAAGCAAAATAAACAAATACAAATAAAATAAAATATAATTAAAATAAAATTAAGCAAAATAAAAAAAATAAATACAAATAAAATACAAATAAAATAAAGCAAAATAAAACTAAAATAAAATAAATAAAAATAAAGTAGGATAAAACAAAAAAATAATTGAAATAATTAAAACAAATAATATAATAAATTAAAATAAAGCAAAATAAAACGAAAAATAATAAAATAAAAATAAAAATAAATAAAATAAAATAAAACGAAATAACATAAAATAACATAAAAATAAATTTAAATAAAATGAAATAAAATAAAACTAAAATAAATTAAAATAAAGCAAAATAAAAGAAAATAAAAACAAATAAAATAAAATCACAATCTTTTACGGAGTTTTAACGGGTTACATAACATGAAGACAGAAAAACAGCAGCTTTGATCTCAGTAACACACTTCCACATGGTGTTGGTGTAACATCATCTCTACGCTTCACTTCAGACTGGCGGCGTGTGCAGGAAGACACAACGGAAGCAGAAGACAGTGGAAGTTCTAGCGGCCACACACACACACAGTACAGTCTGTCCAGGAGAAACACACACACACTGTACTGTCTCTGCTGAGCTTTCCAGTGGCACAGTCAGTGTTTGTTCAGATAAACAATGCTTTAATGATGTCAACTCAGGTCACATGACCACAGCACTGCAGTCACATGATGTAAACACTCGTCAAAATAAAGGTTCAGTCAGTGGTTTATCAGTCAGATACAGTGCAATTCATTTTCATTCGGCTTAGTCCCTTATACATCAGGGGTCGCCACAGCGGAATGAACCACCAACTATTCCAGCATATGTTTTACACAGTGAATGCCTTTCCAGCCACAACCCAGTACTGGGAAACACCCATACACACACACACACACACACTCATAAACTAAGGCCAATTTACGTAATCAATTCACCTATATCACATGTGTTTGGACTGTGGGGGAAACCAGAGCACACCAACACAGAGAGAGCATGCAAACACTATCAAACCTTTATTTTTAGAGTGTTTACTTCAATTAGATGAACAGTTTGACCTTATTTGTTGACTCTACTGTTGATAAATACAATAATACAATCAGAAGACAATAAAGGCAAAGAGAGGATTCAATCAGAGGGGTTTCGTTTAACCATCTCAGCCCCCCCAAAAAACACACAACAGACGATCCTGCCTAATTTAATCAACTACTTTGCGATCAGCTTTGGTTATTTATCATCGAGCAGGACATTTCGGAAGTGTTTTAAAAGTACATTTCAGAACGGATACAATCCCACAGGGTTAAAAGTGACCGTGGAGCACAAAACCAGTCATTAGTGACGCTTAATTTGTACTCGATTCATTTATACGTCATTTAAACATCACATGAATGCTGAAATAAATCGGATTTACATCAGGGGTGCTCAAATTTAATCGTATTAAGGGCCAAATATCATTGAGAGGCTATAAACATACCATTAAAGCTGCCATAAGTCCTAATTTATCAGAAAACATTACTTTAAATCAGTGTTTCTCAACCACACACATGAAGGAGCACCAGCATTGCATGTCTCCTTAACCAAACACACCCGATTCAGATCATCAGCTCATTACCAGAGCCTGAAAGAGCTGTAATGTGTGTGACAGACATAGGAGACGTCCAAAACATGCAGTGTTGGTGGTCCTCCAGAAACGTGGTTGAGAAACACTGATTTAAATCATATTATCTAACGCAGTATAACATTTTAAAGGATCACTTCTTGCAATAAAAGCGTAAACAATCACATTTATAACAGTGGAGTTTAAAGATGAACACACTAGTCAGGCAGAATCTGCCTTGGACTTCATTTGCTCTCTATCCGATGGGTGACAGTGTGTAAACTAAATCTGATTAATTTACACCATTTAATTGACACATTTAATTTCAGCGAACAATTTCAACGAACAAAGGGTTTAGATTTGAAATGACGATCTCTAAATCAGGGGTGTCAAACGTACGACCCGCGGGATGGATCAGGCCCACAAACCGGTTTAATTTAGCCCACAAGATGATTCTGTAAAGTATACAAATGAGCTGCAATATTAATAAATACGTAAATAAAAGAAACTGCTGTTCCAATTGTGTCCACTGGATGCGCAATAGCAATTGCAAACTGTCAATTTCGTCCAATCCAGAAGCCTGAATCATCATCGGTCTGACAGCCTTCTCGGACAGAAAGACCACATCTATGCCCTGCCATACCACACTGAGGTGTTCTCACAAGGAAACATAACTATTTTACGTTTTGTCAAACTCGTAGCTAATTCGTATGACGTCAATCGTAAGAAAATGTACGATATAAAACCCCCTAAAATCAACCGTCATTAGGGGATGAGCAAATCCTGCTAAATTATATGAATAAGATCGTACACCTTCATAAGAATTAAAGTTACGAACTGCCGTGAGATGGTGTTGTCCTCAGGCTCCAGCTTTATGTTGATTATGTCATATTAAACATTAAATGTCGTATTAAAACAAATAAACAATCTAAAGTTGTTGTTTTTAAGCTATATATCATGATTTTAATGGTTCGGCCCACTTGGGAATATTTTATTTTGGGAAATATTTGGGAATATTTTCCATGTGGCCCCTGAGCTGAAATGTTTGACAACTCTGCTCTAAACCATCATTCTTCCTCTCTTCTCAGATGGGATGGCGGGCTAAATTTAAGGTTATAATGGGCCAACTTTGGCCCATTTAGAATATTAGTTTGGGCATTGCTGCTTTACATTGATGTTTGGTTTGTTTGTTGACAATTTTTGTAAAATATACTGTAAAATATAGCAGTAAATCAGTATATTTTGGTATGATATTATTAGAAAATTATGGTGGGCATATCCCTTACTGTCACATCCTATTGTTGACAGGTATGCCATACACACTCACATGTGTTTGGACAGTGGGGGAAACCGGAGGAAACCCATGCCAGCATGGAGAGAACATGCAAACTCCACACTGAAACGCCAACTGACCCAGCCGAGGCTCAAACCAGCAACATTCTTGATGTGAGGCCACAGTGCTAACCCCTGAGCCACCGTGCCGCCCGTTAAAATAACTTATAAAGAATTTAACGGTTTAACTGAGCCATCGTTTCTAATATTGTACAATGTATTTTGAGCATTTTTAATACACCTGTGCAACTTCAGACTGGTTCAGTGGTCCAGGATCACTAACAGGTGCAATAAATCCACAACGGACAATAATTAACAATAATTTCTACATTATGTAAGAACGATTCGTTGGTGCATATTACGTAAAATCCACGTCATCTTAATTATTCACCTCCACAAGTGCTAGTTAGCATGTTAGTTTGCAGTGTGTGTACTGTTAACATTGTAATATCTAACAGAAATGACCAAACAACATTCAGCATTTACTGAAATGTGCATTATTTTTTGCTTAGGAGCGTCTCCCACACTGCAATGCATCAAAATTACACTGTAATGAATAATTCCGATTGACACCAGACTGCTATTTTTAGATTTTGATCAGACTGTTTAGACAATAATAGCACATAACTTCAGCCATTGTCAGGATGATGATGACACGCCACACACTATGAAATAAACATGCAACGTAATCAGATGACAACACTATATCAGTGTGTCCGATTTACCTTATGATGTCACTTCCAGTCAAGTGATTCGAACTAATTTTGCGATAACCGTGACATTAAATAATAATAAATCTAAATAAATAATCAGTGGGGTTGAAATCGGGAAAAGCCGTCCAGATATTAAAGGGTGTGTGTAATGGTGCAAGTGTATGAGAGACACACAATAGGGATCCAGTGTGTGTGTGTATGTGTGTGTGTGTATGTGTGTTAAGGAAGAAGAGGCAGGTTTATGGGGTTAGAGAAGCAGGGCTTGATGCAGAGACTGAGGCCCAGCGCGGAGCCTCTCTGCTGGGCATTATTGCTGGCTCACACCCATCTGCTGGTGGTCTGGCTCTGGTTCCTCCTCTACATCTGCATGATATTGATCGAACGTGTCATCGTCGATATCTGGAAGACCCAGGAGCTGCAGGGAAAAAATCTGTAGTTTAAATGTTATTGTTTCATAATCAATGCGATGAGCTGCGAAGTATGCTCTTTTTTTTTTCGAAAGTTTTAGAACTTCTGATTCAGTTGACTCAATAGGAATAATAAATGGCAGAAAACAGTCAGACTACTCGCTCTACAAATAAGCGTGTTCATGACTTTACATAAAACTAGAATAATATAATGCAAAAGTATCAGTATCAACATTAAGCAGCTTAACAAGCTGCTTTTAACATCTAAAAATCTTAGGAAGTGAATGAGAGTGAAAATCTTGGACCAAAAACATCACAATGGCTGCGCTCATATGTGAAGAATAAAGTCAATAGAATAGAATAAAATGGAATTGGATGGAATGGAATAGAATAGAGTAAAATGAACAGGAATGGAAAAGAATTGAATACAGAGTAAACAGAGTAAAATGGAATTTAATTAAATAGAAGAAAATGGATTAGTATTGAATGGAATAGAATGTAATAAAATTGAATGGAATGGAATAGAATAGAAAGGACCAGAGTAGAATAGAGAAGAATAGAATGCAATAGAAAAGAATAGAAAGGAATGGATTTGAATAGACAGCAGAAAAATGGAATACAATAGAATAAAATAGAATCGAATTGAACGGAATGGAATAAAATAGAACACACTACAATACAATAGTATGGAATGGAATGGAATAGAATTGAATAGACTGGAAACAAATGGAATACGATATAATAAAATGGAACTGAATTAAATGGAACAGAATAAAATAAAATACAATAAAATACAATACAATAGAATACAATAGAATAGAATTGAATGAAATAGAATTAAATTGAATAGACTGGAAAAGAATCGAATACAATTGAATACAATGGAATTGAATTGAACGGAATGGAATAGAATACAATACAATAGAATGAAATTGAATTGAATGAAATAGAATAAAATAGACTGGAAATGTAATAGAATGAAATAAAACAGCATAAAATGGAGTTGAATTGAACGGAATGGAATAAAATAGAATGGAATACAATACAATACAATAGTATGGAAGGGAATGGAATTGAATGGAATAAAATAGAATTGAATAGACTGGAAAAAATGAAATACTATAGAATACAATGGAACTGAATTGAACGGAACAGAATGGAATAAAATAAAATACAATAGAATGGAATTGAATTGAACAAAATAGAATAAAATAGACTGGAAATCCAATAGAATGAAATACAATAGAATAAAATGGAATTTAATTAAACAGCATAGAATAGAACAGAACAGAATAGAACAGAATAGAATAGAATAAAATAGAACAGAATAGAACAGAATAGAATAGAACAGAATAGAATAGAATAAAATAGAACAGAATAGAACAGAATAGAATAGAACAGAATAGAATAGAATAAAATAGAACAGAATAGAACAGAATAGAATAGAACAGAATAGAATAGAATAAAATAGAACAGAATAGAACAGAATAGAATAGAATAAAATAGAATAGAATAGAACAGAATAGAAAATAATAAAATAGAACAGAATAGAATAGAACAGAATAGAACAGAATAGAACAGAATAGAACAGAATAGAACAGAATAGAATAGAACAGAATAGAACAGAATAGAATAAAATAGAATAGAATAGAACTTATAATAGCTGATAAGATCAGCAGATAGACTCTTACTTAAGATGCCATACTTTTATACAGAGTTAGGCCGATCTGCATCCTCTAAGTATGCTCCATTTGTATGGAATGATGTTCAAGATATGCTACATATGAAATTTGAACCATTTATCGGTATATTTAAAAATATTTTAAAGACAGTGCACATTTTAATAATTGCTTATGGTTTATTTTATTTTTGTGTGTGTTTAACTCTGTCCTTAGGCTGCCTGTCTTGACCAGGACTCCCTGGTAAATGAAATATTGTATCTCAATGTGTGTGTGTGTGTGTGTGTGTGTGTGTGTGTGTCTGTGAGACTCACAGGCCTGAAGGATCTGAAGACTTTATCCAGCACCTCCAGCAGTGTTTTCTTCCCGCAGGAGGAGATGTAGTCCTGCGCCAGCTGCAGGAACGGCAGACAGTCCTCGCTCTCACTCCACACATGCTGAAACACACACACATTATAATTATGATGTTATTTCAAGAAATATAATGCAGGGCGGCACGGTGGCTCAGTGGTTAACAATGTCGCCTCACAGCAAGAAGGTCGCTGGCTTGAGTCCCAGCTGGGTCAGTTGGCGTCTCTGTGTGGAGTTGGCATGTTTGCAGGTTGCGGCTGGAAGGGCATCCGCTGTGTAAAATATATGCTGGAATAGTTGGTGGTTCATTCCGCTGTAGCAACCTCTGATAAATCAGAGACTAAGCCAAAGGAAAACGAATGAATGAATGAAATATAATTTATTTAGGGGTCGCCACAGTGGAATGAACTGCCAATGAACCCTTTTAGCTGCAACCCAATACTGGGAAACACCCATACACTCTCACATACACACACATACACTACGGCCAGTTTAGTTCATCACTTCCTCTATAGCGCATGTGTTTGGGGAAACCGGAGCACCCGGAGGAAACCCACACCAACACGGGGAGAACATGCAAACTCCACACAGAAATGCCAACTGACCCAATGGGGACTCGAACTAGTGACCTTCTGGTTGTGAGCCACCGTGTTGTCCCTGATTATTAAAATTAAATATTAATGTTATCGCTTGGTTTGCATGCACTTGCAAACGAACAAATACAACTAAGTTTTTTTTTCTGTCATATATCAGCAACAATCTCCCTCAGATACTATAATTGGACCGCAAACATGCGTGTGTAAAAATATTTTAACCCCTACTCCTGGATCTTTATTTCTGGATTGATGAAGTGAACACATATACGGTTAAAAGGAATCCTCTGAAGTCAAAGTGAAGCTTCCAGCTGAGAATCTGGGACAGTAAAACTCTTTGTCCTGTTATATTTATCCGAGCGAGAGCCGGGACCGTTTCTCAGTAGATGGCCCAAATAATCTTCTCCTCCCAAAGTGCGCTGGAGGAAAGATGTTTAATGAGGAAATACAATCAAACGGACTAAAACAGACCACAAATCCCATTTAGTAAAATCAGATCTGTTACACAATAAACTTCATTCATTCATTTTCCTTTAGCTTAGTCCCTTATTTATCAGGGGTCGCCACAGCAGAATGAACCACCAACTATTCCAGGATATGTTTTACGTAGAGGATGCCCTTCCAGCCGCAACCCAGTACTGGGAAACACCCATACACACTCATTAACACACACTCTTACACTACGGCCAATTTAGTTCATCAATTCCCCTATAGTGCATGTGTTTGGACTGTGGGGGAAACCGGAGCACCCGGAGTAAACCCACGCCAGCACAGGGAGAACATGCAAACACAGAAATAACAACTGGCCCAGCCGGGACTTGAACCAGCGACTCTCTTGCTGTGAGGCCACAGTGATAACCATTGAGCCACCGTGCCGCTATTCATAAGCATAATAGGTTTAATACTGAATTTCGAATAACTCGATTGCCTTGATGACAGTACATAGTGCATTTGTAGCTCCGCCCTCTTCTGAAAAGAGCATAATCTCATTTGAATTTAAAGCGACAGTCACCAAAACGCCACAATTAGGATCAAAGGCCTCAAGAGTCAGTTTCAGAGAGTTATCAGACATTATTAGTGTGGTATTTTGAGCTGAAACTTCACACACACGCTCTAGAGATATCAGATATCTAGAGACTTATTTTAGATCTTGTTAAAAGGAGCTTAATAGGTTGACTTTAATTGTAAACTTTAATATCAATGTGAGAAAACTAGCCTGATCTCACAAGAAAATGTAAGTAAATTACGTTTTGTCAGTTAAGTGGCTAATTCGTACGAGTTCAGTCGCACGAAAATGTACGATTTTAAAAAGGAGGCTTGGCACCCAATCCCGCCCCTAAACCCAACCATAATTGGGTGATGAACAAATCGTACTAAATTGTATGAATTAAATCGAACGAATTCATACGAATTATCCACTAAATCAAAATGTTACGAATTGCCCTGAGATTGCGTTGGAGAAAACTGTCATACAACATTGTTAAGTTTACATATAGTATTCTAATCATAGCAATCAAATTTTCCATTTCTAACTGTTTTATAGGCGAATTACCAACCTACGTCACACATGACGTCACACGGGTTCAACTGCGAATTCTGGTTGCACAAAAAAGACCAACGCAATCTCACGGCAATTCGTAACTTTTCGATTTAGTGGCTAATTTGTATGAATTCATATGATTTGCTCATCACCCAATGATGGTTAGGGTTAGTGGTGGGGCTGGGTGCCACGGCCCTTTTTAAAAATTGTACATTTTCGTACGACTGAACTCGTACGAATTCGTACAAATTAGCCATTAAACTGACCAAACGTAAAATATTTACGTTTCCTCATGAGATCAGGCTGAAAAGACGGGTTGCAATACCAAACATGTTGTGTTGTGCGGAAGGATGCCAAAATCGAAAGTCCAAAAATAGAAAACTTAAGTTTTACCGTACACCACACTGCTTTTAATGCCAACCGCAGAAATCTTCAAAAGAGCTGAATGGAGTGAGGACCTAATTTAAAATGCTGGCTTCCTTATTGACCTGCACAAGACTTCACCATTATAATGTTTCCTTGAAAACTCATTTTATTTTTAGATGTAATCAGCGTGGTCTCAGATATTTGGCTCTGCTGTATTTTGAGCCATTAATGAAGTCATTTCTCTCTCCAGCTCTCTCTGGGCTGTGTGATCCGCAGGACCTGGTATTGATCAGTCTGAGTAATTAGATCCTCGTCCTGCCGGTGCATGCGGGGATATTTCACTGAGCTCTGGGACTCAGATTCAGGGATACGGCCAGCTCATGATGATGTGAGGAACTACAATGAGCTATTATAATTCATTATTAATCCTTAAAACAGATGTACGGGGGTGTAAACGCAGAATATCAGCGTAAAAGATGCATAGGTTTTTACTATCGAAGCATAAAACATTTAAATATGTAAAATAAGATGTCCCTAACACACATAACACATAACACACAGATAATGCTTTATAACTCTTTAAAATGGCCCCTTATTGGCTTTAATCCAAATTGTGGGGTTTTGGTGACTGTTGCTTTAAATTCAAATGAGACTGAGCTCTTTTCAGAAGAGGGCGGAGCTATAAATGTGTCACCATCATGGCAGATTTAAAACACTAATAGCGGAGGGATGGTTCTTACTCAGGGCTGTTTATGCTAATGAGCGAGAGATGGTCACTAGTAGGCGGGGCTTTCCCCGTCTGATGACATCATACAAAGGGAGAATGTCAATCAAAGTGTTTTAATCAAGTTTGATTATAAAAAATTATAATTAATACATGTTTACCATTATAAGCTGGTTATATTCACATACTGCTGCCACACAACTGAGTTTACACCCTTTATGAATGTGATTTCAGCACAATAGGACCCCTTTAATGCTATAACGGATTTACAAACATGCACTAAGAATAAAAAACTGCATTTATTAAACATTAATGCTAATTTAGTAAGGTAAAGGTAAAAAGAGCTAACAATGAACGACTTGTCCACTGCTCATGTTAGTATATACATTAAGCAACATTAACCTTACTGTAAAGTGTTACCAAAACAAATAGGCTATATAAAATAGACATCATTTTGTCTGCTTTGAGATAAAAGGCTTAAAACATGCACAACATATTCAACATGTAGCATAAAACAATGATTAGCATTGTAGCATTGAACATTTTAATAATCATATCAGAGTCTGGAAATCATGGTACTTTGTTGCTAGAAGAGATACAGCTAAAGTCAGAAGTTAAAGAGAAGTATTTATATTAGGCTATTAATTAAATGACCCATTAATTGTGTTTTAATAATGTCGTTTATTCTTATCCCAACCCTCAAAGTAATGTAAAAACAGTAATTACATAGAGTATTATCCATATTATTTATTACATTACCCATTACATTGTATTTCATTTTAACTACCCTTACCTCAACCCTCACAGTAATGAAAACACCCAGCAAGCATTTTTTGTTTTTAAAAGATGTCTAATAGATGTCTAAATATAATCGTCTTGGCTAAAGCTAGGATAAATTTGGGCTGTCAGTGAAAATCTAATAGGTGTCTAAGAATAGCCCAAAAGACTAGTCATCAAATAAACAGAAATGAATAACTACACATATAAAGTCTGTCTTATCTGTCTATTTGACGACTAGTTTTAGGCTATTCTTAGATGTCTATCAGACGTCTATTAAACAGACAATTGTTTGCTGGGCAGTAATTACACAGAGTATTATTCAGATTATTTTTTAAATGAATTATTAAATTGTATTTCATTAGCATCTACCCCTACCTCAACCCTCACAGTAATGAAAAAAGCAAGCATTTTTTGTTTTTAAAAGATGTCTGATAGATGTCTAATAGACGTCTAAACATAGTCGTCTAGGCTAAAACAATTAAGGCTAAATTTGGGGTGTCAGTAAAAATTAATAGACATCCAAGAATAGGCCAAAACTAGACATCAAATTAACAGAAATGAATAACTACACATACAAAGTCTGTCTAATCTGTCTATTTGACGACTAGCTTTGGGCTATTGTTAGACGTATATTAGATTTTCACTGACAGCCCAAGTTTACCCTTTATTTAGCCAAGCTGTCTACATTTAGATGTCTTTTAGATGTCTATTAAACACTAAATTGTTTGCTGGGCATTAATTACACAGAGTATTGTATATTTTATTGATTAAATTACCCATTAAATTGTATTTCTTTAACATCTGCCCCTAACTCAACCCTCACAGTAATGAAAAGCACCCAGCAAGCATTTTTTGTTTTTAAAAGATGTCTAATAGATGTCTAATAGACGTCTAAACATAGTCGTCGTGGCTAAAACACGGCTAAATTTGGGCTGTGAGTGAAAATCTAGACATCTAAGAATAGGCCAAAACTCGTCATCACATAAACAAAATGAATGACTACACATATAAAGTCTGTCTTATCTGTCTATTTGACGACTAATTTTAGGCTATTCTTAGATGTCTATTAGATGTCTATTAAGCACAAAATTGTTTGCTGGGCAGTAATTACACAAAGTATTATTCATATTACTTATTAAATTACCCATTAAATTGGAGTTCATTAGCATCTACCCCTACCTCAACCCTCACAGTGATGAAAAACATCCAGCAAGCATTTTTTGTTTTTAAAAGATGTCTAATAGATGTCTAAATATGGTCGTCTAGGCTAAAGCAAGGCTAATTTTGGACTGTCAATGAAAATCTAGAGATCTAAAAATGGGACAAACTACTCGTCACATAAACAGAAATGAATGACTACACATATAAAGTCTGTCTAATCTGTCTATTTGACGACTAGTCTAGTTTTAGACTAATATCAGATGTCTAATAGACGTCTATTAAACACTAAATTGTTTGCTGAGCACTAATTAGACTGTGTATTATTCATATTATTTATTAAATTGTATTTCACTAATATACCCCTACCCAAAGCCTCACACTAATGAAAAACATCCATTATTATTGTACAGTGTCTCAAACATTATGCTATATGTGAGTATCCGCAGCTGTATCCCTTCTAGACTTAACCGTAATTAAGAGCCTTTTTTAGATGACAACAGCATTCGTGCACGCGCACAGCACCCCCTTCCTCCCCACCCCTCCTGAAAATCTCCCTCGATTATGTCATACTTACAAAATTGTCGGTTCCTCCGGTGAGATTGTCCGGGCAGAGCACGTAGAACGAGATCCCGGGCTCGGCGTAGAAGTCCAGCCGCCTCTCGTCCACATCCTCGGCGAAAATCAGGTCGAACGGGTTCCCGGTGCACCATTTCTCGGCGGCGTCCACCAGCTCTTTGAACTCCATCCTGCGCACCTGAGATGATGATGCTGCTGCTGCTGATGCTGAGGATGCGGGGCTCTAGCGCGGCGCCGTCATGATGCTCGGCCGATTATTTGTGTTTTCTTCGCGGCTCTCAGTGGCTCATCGCGGCCTGGACTCGAGTTTTTTCCCCTGAACTGGACCTGCAATACCGGACCCGGTGCGGAGAGAGAGAACAACGCCTGTCCTCTGGCGCGATGACGTCACATGACAACACATGCGCGCCTCGTCATCGTGTTCACCATTACTGAAAAAGGGTCGCTAGAAGGGATACAGCAGTTAACAAGAATTATTAATAGTATATAAATGATAAATGTATTTTATTAACGTCTACCCATATACCCCCAACCCTAACAGTAATGTAAAACAGCGATTTTAACGAGAATGAATTATATTATTTATTAAATTATTAATTAAATTGAATTTAATTAACGTCTACCCCTACCAAACCCTTAACATATACCCATTACAGTACAATAAAATATTAATTACTGTTGTACAGTGTGTCACAAGAATTATGCGATACTGATGTGAGTATAGCTACGCAGCTGTATCCATTCTAGAGTAAAGTATAGAGGGATACAGCTGTGGACACTCAACGTCAATATAAGATGATTTGACTTTTGTGACACACTGTACAACAATGATTAATATGTTTTAATTACTGTGAGAGTAGGGGTAGGCGATATTAAAATACAATTATAAATAATTTAATAAATTATATACATAATTATTGTATAACTTCCGTCCGCAGCTGTATCCTGTTTACCTGACAGAACCTTAAATTCCACTTGAACACTGTTCTTACATCCAGCAATTCCAAAACCAGACAATAATATCGAGAAAGTGCTTCATCTAATCAATGAATTACATCTCTGTGCCACATACCACATTAATTCTCCAATAAGAAGCTGCTTTAAGGCATATGTTAGAGAGTTGTGAACTATTCTGAGACACTCTCTGGCTCAGCAAATATAAGGCTGTTGTGTCCTAAAATTACCCGGTAACATCATAACCTTATTCTTATTTACTTTCCCTTTAAGTATTCTATATATCAATATAATAAACAGGCCAACTCACCCAGCCAAGGCTCGAACCAGTGACCTTCTTGCTGTGAGGCGGCAGCACTACCTACTGCGTCGCCAAACAAATATTTATATATATATACTGTGTTAAAATAGTTGGGTCAAAATACCATATAATCCATAGGTTATTATAGCACCTTACCAATTATGGGTTATTTTAACCCAGTGCGTTGGGTTGCATAATTTAATTCAATGCAATGGGTTATTTTGATTAAATGTTATTGTTTTCCATTCTGGTATTACTGTTGTTAGTACTACTATTAGTTTAATAATTATGGCTGTGTAAATAAATAACATACTTTTAAAAAATTTTTTTGAAAATGCTTTATTTACATTTTAGTTCCAGAAACTTTTGTTAAAATAATTAGGAATCACAAACAATGAAGAAACAGAACAAAGAAGACAGATATAAACTGTGCAGGCAGAAAATCCTGTGTTGATGGAGCAGAATATAGAGCTCTGTGTGCTGTAGAGGCTGTCCAGCAGCTGCAGCAGGCTTTACTCAGTGTCCACAATGCAATACACTTTAACCACAAACAAACACTTATAAAAGATGGTCTTGGTGAAACGAATAAAAAAAAAAAAGACACGGAGAGGTAATTTGATTAAAAAAAAAAAATTAAAAAAAAAAAAAATATATATATATATATATATATTATTGAGTTACAGCTTAAATGAACTTTATAAAGAAAAAACAACATTACGCACACATATTAATACAGCTGTTTTGTGTCAGTTACATCGGTTCACTGTTGAAACTCAAATATTTAACCCAACTGGTTGAGTTATTAAATAAATAACCAAATAAAGGTTAAAAATAACCCAACAAAGCACCAAATATTTAACCCAACCATTGGGTAAAATAAATAACTCAATGTTTTTTAGTGTATATATGTAAAACAGTTAACAGATAATATCTAAAAATATATGTTAAACCATTTTAATTATAATATATACAATCAATAATTTATGAATTCAGTCTAATTACATTACTGACCTCAAAACATAATCATAAAATTATTCAAATATCGCAGGTTGATTTTTGTTGTTGATGGGATTATTCGTCTACAAGGAGCTGCACATGCATGATGTCTCATGTTCTCCGCCAGAGAGCGCCATTTCCCAATGTTTGTCAAAGCAGTGGAAACACCTTTACAGTCGTTTATAGAACATTCGGGAATTTATATTTTGCTTAAACTCTAAGTAATTATGAATTGTTTTAACCAACATAAGGTTGAAATATGGATAATGCGATTTGTGTTGCGGCTATTCATGCTGTCTCAACATAAATCAGTTAAGTTATTGTTACAAAAGGGGACTAAACTTAAAAAAAATTCTCCCCAAAATCGCCAGAATTGCGTCAAGCTTGTTTTAAATATGAAGTCTGAACATGCAAAAATAAAAAATTAAAATAAAAAATTGAGTGTGCGTGCAAATTAACTTTTCTAGTCATCTCAACTTACACCAACTGACAACAAATAATAAGTTTAACTTTGAGTAAAAATAGTTGAAACCTGATTAGCCTATTAAAATAAATTAAAGCATCATTCAAGTATGTATTGCAATATTTTTTGTTACATTTTTACACTAATACTAACTAAAAAACGCAGATAAAGCAGTTCTTTCCCGTGTCTCTCTCTCTCTCTCTCTGTGTGTGTGCGTGTGTGTGTGTGTGAACTGTAGTGACCCTCCTCTTGAGCACAGCAGCGGGTGTTTGTGCCGGAGGAGGCGGGCAGGATCTCGGCAGATCTCATTCTCCTTCTGCCGGTGTTTTCTACGGGTGTGTGTGTGTGTCGGTATACGCACGATATCTTTCATATCTAATGTGAGGGATCGATTTAGTCTCTTTTAATCGCGTTTTCTGGCTGTCTAATGGAGTGACCGCAGATGCGCGGATCTGGAACCCGTTATCCCGGACAGAGACACGCTTTGTTCAGCCGGTAAAGAAAAACAATCACGTCTACAAGCAAAATGAACGAGCCAGAGAAAGAGAACAAATCTGATGAAGACTCGGAGTCTCTGGAGGAAGAAGAGGTCGACCCGAGGATTCAGGTATGAGATAGAAATCAATGCGAGAATTCACAACGACAAAAAGGCTTAAAGCGGATTAAAACGAAAGCTGAGGGGATTCCTACAGGCTCTATCATAGTAAATATGTGGAATTGTCTAACTTATTCTTATTTAACCTTGACAAAACCTGAACTGAAGGTAAACTGCACGGGCTTTTAAACTTATAGCTGCAAAACTCGAGCATATTTTGTCGTGTAATATACGATTCCACCCCTATGCTTGTTCAGATTGTCATAAAAACCAGCTGGTGTTTGATTTGATGAGGGGAACCCCAAATCGTTACATCATCTCTTATTTTATGTTACATTGTTTCATTGTTGCATTGACAATCTGATACATGTTTACTTTGACGTCATATTTAGAACTCAGTTTCCTCTGGTAAAGAAACAATTGATCTCACGTGCACTGCATGCAGGATTCAGTGTCGTTTCTGAAGGGCAAGTTGGTCTTATACTCGCACATTCAGACTTTTACCTTCTTAAAATCATTTCATAAAAGTATTATTTAAGAATTCTATATAGAGAAATCATGTTAGCAGTTTAGGACTAATCATAAAATAGTAATGTTGTCTTAAAGTCATAATAGGCAAGGCAAGGCAAGTTTATTTATATAGCACATTTCATACACAGTGGCAATTCAAAGTGCTTTACATAAACAGGAATAAAAAAGACAAGTTTAGGAACATAAAATGCAAACAATAAAAATTATTAAAAACATATAAAAACAAATTAAAATGAGTTAAAATAGGTTATAAAAGAATGAAAAAGAAAACGAAAAACATAATAGTGCGATCTGTTGGATCATAATGCCATTTTAAACTGATTATTCAAAATAAACTACACAGGGCCGTAGCTAGCCTGGTGAAAATGGTGTTTTTTTCTCAATAAGTGGACCTTTTTGCAGTTATTCACCTCATTTTCTATTTAATCATGAGGTTTAAATACTGCATTTAGGTGACATTAAGCACACATTTTAGCTGAATTAGCTTGTCAGGTCATCATAACCACACTTTTTGCTGTATCAAACATATTTCTTATGTATTTAGAATTAAAAAAAAATGACAGATAATAATCATATATCTTTAGAAAAAAGTTTTAAATTAAAAACTGTAGCTTATTGTGTCATTTATAAGATGAATAACAAACTGGCCAGCACATTCAACTTTCCTCAGTCACAATTTGTCCATTTGAATAATAAAAAAAATAAAACATAATAGGCGATGCGGTGGCACAGTAGGTAGTGCTGCCACCTCACAGCAAAAAGGTCGCTGGTTCGAACCTCGGCTGGGTCAGCTGCCATTTCTGTGTGGAGTTTGCATGTTCCCCCACAGTCCAAACACATGCGCTTTAGGGGAATTGAATGAAGTAAACTGGCCGTAGTGTATGAGTGTGTATGGATATTTCCCAGTACTGGGTTGCGGCTGGAAGGGCATTCGCTGTTTAAAGCATATGCTGGAATAGTTGGCGGTTCATTCCGCTGTGGCGACCCCTGATGAATAAAGGGACTAAGCCGAAGGAAAATGAATGAATGATAATGGTTCTACTGTATGGCATCACTGTGAAAACTCTTTTAGTTCTCATATAGCATTAAGAGATTAAAGTCTGTCCTGATACTTTATCTTCTTCTTCTTGAGTGCTTGTTTTATCATTCAAAAGATCTTTTTGTAACATCTTTTGCTTTAAAAGTGCACTTTACAATAAAAGTGAACGTCCTTTACAATAAAAGAAGGCATTTCTCTTGATAAGAGAGCACTGCAAAGAGCCTTGTGCTAAAGACTGTGCTAGTTGAACTGGTTTTTCATCCTCCACCCATGTAGGAAAACAAACGCATGATCTGCAAATGAAAACAACATCTGTGTGTCATCAGCGTGAAGCTAACATCAGTGTGCATTTCAGCTTCACTTTAGCATTGGGTTACATCAATAACACTTTCCAGATGTTGTTCCACTGACATCTAACTGCAATCTCCACTGCTTTATCTCTGCACAGGGAGAGCTGGAGAAACTGAACCAGTCCACGGATAACATCAACCAATGGGAGACAGAACTGGAGGTGAGCTTTCCACAGGCTTGCTTTGAGCTCTTGCTTGTTTCTGCTGAAAATGTTTGCAGGGGGAATTTCACAGTGGAACAAGTCTAAGAGCTCAGCTCCGCCCTCCATTCCACCACCTACCAATAGGAAGTTCCCTGTATGTGACTGACAGGTCTATATCTGTAGAGCAAACAGGGGAAATCTGGAATTCCTGCCCTGAAAGCCACAACTGCTTAAGGAGTCGTTTAGGAAAATGCTTGTCATTCCAATCCCTGGAGACTCTGCTTCTTCACTGGAATACAAACAAGGAGTAAATTGCCAGTGGATATACT
The DNA here is from genome assembly GCF_052040795.2 of Danio rerio. NCBI lineage: Eukaryota > Metazoa > Chordata > Actinopteri > Cypriniformes > Danionidae > Danio > Danio rerio. The sequence goes on from NC_141039.2 coordinate 2,337,086, forward strand.
GGCACAAGAAACGTCCATTTCCTTGATTTGTTTCAGCTAATTTATAATATCTTTAATAGATTTTGCATATGCATCCTTACAAAAATATGTAGTTTTTTGCTAAACTTATAGTGCCATATGTCAACAGCATTGAATTCCAAAGTATTTCAATAGAATTTAATTGTAATACCATGACCAAAATAAAAGAAGAGAAATATTATTTTAATATATCAGGGTTATTGTACTAACACTAAATGTTTTTTGAAATAAAACAAAACGAAAACTCATACTGAAAAATAGACATATATACATCTATATATATATATATATATAGATATATATATACGTGTGTGTGTGTTTCCCAGAGATGGGTTGCGGCTGGAAGGGCATCCGCTGCATAAAACATGCTGGATAAGTTGGCGGTTCATTCTGCTGTGGCGACCCCGGAAAATGAATAAATGAATGAATGTGTGTGTATATATATATATATATATATATATATATATATATATATATATATATATATATATATATATATATATATATATATATATATATAACATTTTTGTGAACAGTAACACCCCTATATATATATATATATATATATATATATATATATATATATATATATATATATATATATATATATATATATATATATATGTATGTATGTATGTATGTATGTATGTATGTATGTATGTATGTATATATATATATATTAGGGGTGTTACTGTTCACAAAAATGTTCGATACGATACAGTGGTGTCACGGTTCAGAACGTTTTCGATACAGCAAAAAAAGAAAAAAGCCAGATTGTTTCTCTTGATTTAATTTTTCAATGTATTAAAACTAACATCATAAAAGTATGAGCCTGCTTTTTTTTTCTTTTACTTTAAAAAGTAATAGAGCTTTACACCGGGGTTTCTGCTTAGCAGCAAATAAAACAAATCCTTCTTTATACTCAATACTAAAAAGCTGAAAAAGCTGCTTACAAAAAATAAATATAATATTGTAGCAGTTCAACAAATAAAAAGAAAAGAACAATTTAGTTTGTATATGGAACTCAGTTTCAATTAATTTTGAAGTATTTTTTTTATTTTCAGAAGGATGAGTGTCCCTCTTCTCTTTAGACAACACAGATCTGCTTGATTTGACGGTCACTGCCATTTCAGTGGATCTGAAAGCAGGAATTATCTGACTGAAATGAGCTTATGAAGGAATATTGTAACGGGGCTCTATTACATTTAACATTTTCTTCTTTTTTTTATTTTTTTTTATTTTATTTTTTTTTATTAGTATATGCAAAAATCATACAAATACAAGAAAACATCAACAGATAACAAATACAAAGCAACAAAACAAAAACAACAAAAACATCAACAATATAGTTAGGTACTGGTATGTGCGTGAGTGTGTGCATGTGAGTGTGTGTATGCATGTAAAGGTAACTTGGTGGACAGGTCAGAGTACATACATTAGGAACAATAACAGTCAATAAATGAAGCAAGTGTCACAGATATAAATAAAACATATAGAAAGAAACCAGTCAGAGGTAGAGAGTAACAACAATGCTTATTAATGTATGATAGTAAATATGAGAGTAAAAAGAAAGAAAGGACAACAGTAATAACTGACAACAATAATAATAAATCACAAGTGCTACAACAACTACTACTACAGAAAGTTACTTATATTACAACTACTAATGCTTCTACTACAGCCACAACCACGACTACTACTACTACAATGTCTACTATTACTGATACTACTACAACGACTACTACTACTACTGATACTACTATAGCGTTTGCTACAATTAATACAACAATGTCTACTGCGACTACTACTACTACTACTACTGCCATTGCCACTACTACTACTACTACTACAATCACTTCTACTACATCTACATCAACAACATCTACTACTGATATTACTACACCAACAACGATTACTACTACTACTACTGTAACCACCACACCATTACTACTTCTGCTACTACTATACCAATGACATCTATTACTACATGAACTACAACTTCTATAATCTCCGTAACAATTACTTAATAACAATCGATACTATTACAATGACTACTACTTCAACTACTACTACTACTACTACAACTACTACTGTTACAACTACAACAACTGCAACCTTACTAATGATAATGGTATAAATACTTGTAATAATGATAATGAAAAGATAACAGGACAAGTCAGAACAGTAATAATAATAATGATAACAAAAAATAAAAGTAATACCATTTATGACAAGGATGTCGAGGAAAGGGGAGGATGGGAAATCAGGGAGAAGACAAGTAATAATAATAATAATAATAATAATAATAACAATAATAATAATAATAATAATAATAACAATAATAATAATAATAATAATAAATAATAATAATAGTAGTAAGTAGAAGGGGAAAGAGAGGAAAAGAGAAAACAAACTAATAATAATAAACCAAAATTAATAAAATAATAATAATAAATAAAATAAAAAATAAAAATAAAATAGAAAAAAAAACAGAAAATGAGGGGGAGGAGTTGAAGAAAAAGAAAAGAAACAAAAAGAGTGAAAAATAAAATAAATAAAGTTCAGCAAACAGAGCAATGAGAATAAGCAAAAAAAAAAATTCTTATAATAATAATAAAAACTAAATAAATAAAAAAGAAAACACTATATCAATGCTAATTATGAATTGTACAAACCCACATGGAAGAATATTTAACATTTTCTTCAAACAATTTAGATCTCTTAGATGTTTTATTTTCCACCACTCTTGGTAGCGGTGATGGTGCGCGATGTATCTGAAGAGCGGTGGAGGCGTGTGCGTGCGATGTACCTGAGCGACGGGGGTGAGTTGTGCCCAACGTATCTGAAGAACTGGGAGCGACTAGGAGGGATGCGGTGGCGAGGGGTGTGCTACGTATTTAGGGCCCCGGGGGGGGCGCAATTTCGTGAAGATTATCCTTCGTGTGCAGGCATCCCAGAAGCTTCGGGAGACTTGGGATGTCTGGGATTACATTAACGTTACTCGCCATTTTGTGAGCTAGTGTAGCGCGTGCCTGGAGTAGTGTTTGGAGGTTGGCTCTTTTGTGTCGGGGGTCCAGGATTGCTGGGGCAACGGGGGTGGAGCCAACACAAGCAGCCAGGCTGACACAGAAGCTAGCAAGATTGCTAATGGGTGCATGCTTTAATAAAGTGATATTCTGAGTTCAAAAGCGATGGTCTACTGTTTAACATGACAGCGGGGAAGGCAGCATGTTGTCTGCCACGTCATTTGGGATGCCATGATGAGCGTTGCTTTTTAGATGTTAGTCTGAATTGAATCGCTCGGTTTGTAATGTGTACCAAACCGAAAGTCTTGTACCGAACGGTTCAATATGACTATGCGTATCATTACACCCTAAAAAAAAAAAAAAAAAAAAAAAATATATATATATATATATATATATATATATATATATATATATACATACACACAGTTGAAGTCAGAATTATTAGCCCCCCTTTGATTTTTTGTTTTATTATTTCACAAATGATGTTTAACAGAGCAAGGATTTTGAGCTGGAACACTTTAGGGACATCTGATACTTATTTTACATCTTGTAAATAGGGGCATAATAGGTCATCTTCAAAGCCTAATATCAGATTCATGGCTATTTCTCCCTCCTCACTTCTGTATTTAATCAGGAAATATTAGGAATGCTCACCCACATTACACTGTATGTGATGGTCAGGACTGAACCAGGAAGTGTCAGTCTGTCAGAGGAAGTCTAAATCCCTGTGGCGTGCATGTTCTCACTGAGGTCCTGTGTGGAAGGATGTAGATGTCAGTGTTTTTATATTTATCATCAGAACGACCAAACCCACCCGACAACAGATTCATCACCGACTGAGCCCGATAGACACGTGAATCAAACTCCTTTAATGCAATAAACACCACTCTTTGCTTGTGCTGAGGAGGAGTTTGTGTCTAGAAAGCGGCTTGCAGATTCTTTCTTAACTCTGTTAAAGGCTGAATTGAGTTAGCTGAAGCAGCGCTTTTCAGAGAGCAACAAAGGGCGGATTATCAAAGCGTTTCATTGCTGTGAAACTGAAAGATGGACGCACATAATTCTGAGATTCCTGAGCGTACAGTTCATGCTGCCTGGATATGATGAGCCTATCAGTGCACTGGGATTCAGTCAGACTCAATGTACAGTAACTCGCTCCTGACCACTTTGCAACACAAAGACAAGACAACTCAGCTGTCGGTGGCTTTTATTTAATACTGCATGCAGCTGAATTTATTATCCATAATGCATCTGAATACTATGATTGACCTAAGACAGCATGGCTCAATGATGCTTACTCCAGTCAAAAAATGCACTTTACATTTACAGCTGAAGTCAGAATTATTAGACCCCTTTGAATTTTTTTTTAAAAATATTTCCCAAATGATGTTTAACAGAGGCGAGGCAGTGGCGCAGTAGGTAGTGCTGTTGCCTCACAGCAAGAAGGTCGCTGGTTCGAACCTCGTTTTAGTTGGCGTTTCTGTGTGGAGTTTGCATGTCCTCCCTACCTTCGCGTGGGTTTCCTCCAGGTGCTCTGGTTTCCCCCACAGTCCAAAGACATGCGGTACAGGTGAATTGGATAGGCTAAATTGTCCGTAGTGTATGAGTGTGTGTGTGAATGTGTGTGGATGTTTCCCAGAGATGGGTTGCAGCTGGAAGGGCATCCGCTGTGTAAAAACTTGCTGGATAAGTTGGCGGTTCATTCCACTGTGGCGACCCCGGATTAATAAAGGGACTAAGCCGACAAGAAAATGAATGAATGAATGAATGTTTAACAGAGCAAGGACATTTTCACAGTATGTCTGATAACATTTTTTCTTCGTGAGAAAGTCTTGTTTTATTTCGGCTAGAATAAAAGCATTTAAAAAATTTTAAAGGTCAATATTATTAGCCCCTTTAAGCTATATTTGTTTTCGATAGTCTACTGAACAAACCATCGTTAATCCGGAAAGTTATGATAACCTGCCTAGTTAACCTAATTAACCTAGTTAAGCCTTTAAATGTCACTTTAAGCTGTATAGAAGTGTCTTGAAGTCTATTATTTACTGTCATCAAGGCAAAGATAAAATAAATCAGTTATTAGAAATGAGTTAATGAAATTATTATGTTTAGAAATGTGTTGAAAAAATCTCTCCGTTAAACTAATTCTGACTTCAACTGTATATTCAGGATTGTGAATGATTAATGGAGCAGATTAATTTAATCACTGAATCATTTACTGGAGATTTTGAGGATAGATTTTTATAATTACCAACTCCAAAATATGCTTCTGGTTGTTCAGGACTCCCGGCAGAAGTTTCGTGCTGTGCTGGTGGAGGCAACGGTCAAGCTGGACGAGCAGGTGAAGAAGATCGGCAAAGCTGTGGAAGAATCAAAACCATACTGGGAGGCCAGAAGAGCAGCCCGACAGGTCAGATCAGCACACATAATCCATCCAAGATGCATGGTTTGTTTTATTATACCTCAAGAAATGTGTTGTTTCAGCTCAAATTAAATGAGTAGTTTGAACAAGCAGCCAACATGATTTTTTGAGCGCTGTCAGCCGGCTAGAAATCAGGGTTATGTAATGCAGGTCTGTCTGCGGTGATGGAGGATTGTTAAACAGCTGATGACCGGTTCAAGAGGGCATTCAGAGCCACACACACACACACACACACACACACACACACACACACACACACACACAGAGAGAGAAACACACACACATTTACTGACTCCAACATCTGAAACCGTCTGTACGAAAATACAGGCGACTATAAACACGAATGGAAACTATGTAGAAATGTGCCGTAGCATGTCTAGAGCCGGGCTGTATGTCAAATATATGCAAAACACTTTTGCTAGCGAACACTGATTTTAGTTCATACATTAAATTGTATTTGTCTGTGCAAACAATAATGTTTTACCATGATTTACAAGAGACTCCCTTTAAATGTTCATATTCAGTCTAACAGTAGCTTAACTAGCAAGACATTCAGTAACAACTTTGCAATAAGGTATTAGTTAATGACTTTACTATCATGAACACTATAAATAATACATTTAGTACAGTATTAATTATGTTAGTTAATGAAAATAAAGTTAGTTCATGTTAATTAACAGTGCATTAACTAATGTCAACAAGCATACATTTAGATTTTAATAATGCATTGGTTAACGTTGAACTGTAATTAATAAATAGTGTACAACTATTGTTCATACTTAATTCCTGTTACTAAATACACTATATATTTATATATATATATATATATATATATATATATATATATATATATATATATATATATATATATAAAATAACTAATGAAACATGACATTAAAAGACTATATTTTAAGATTGCAATGCAGTACCCAAAAACTCTTTAATTATATTTAATTAATTTCTAAGCGTATATACCTTGCTATCCTTCAAATCACTTGGTTTTACCCAATTGTCAGCAAGTTTAAAATAATATCAAAAGTTTTAAAATATAGTATGATGACCTTTTCTTTTGTTTAAATAAGCACTATAATCATAATATATGGTTTAATTGTGACATAAATATCTGTAATGTTTAATTGACAATGCAACACATATTCACACATATTTGAACTTTTAGTAATAAATCAATTCTATAAGTAATAATAATAATATTTTTTTTTATTGGCGCCTTTCTAGACACCCAAGGTCACCTTACAAAATACACATTTAAACAAAACCGTTATAATTAATACTAATAATAATTAATAAAATAATTAATAAAGACTTAATAAATAATAATTATATATATATATATATATATATATATATATATATATATATATATATATATATATATATATATATATATATATATATATATGCAAAAACGCTAATTATAAGACCATCATAATATAGTCATAACAAGGCTTGGGCAAAGCGATGTGTCTTAAGACAAGATTTAAAAGTTGACACCTAAAATTTATCATCTAAAATTTATAATAACAATGCAAAATAGAGCAACACAAGCTCATTCTGAAAAACGTAACCCTATATACGTTTCTGGAGAGCACGAATTATGTAGCCAGAAGAACATATGGCTGCATTTCGTCTTTAAAATGAACACTACGGGGTGGTATGACGCTGTTCCTTTCCACGCAAGCAGCTGACCGCTTACCTCTATATAGAAGTCTTTCCTGCTGTTACCAGTTTGTCTGGTTGCTCGACATGTACATCGGGAGATTTGAGACATAGAGAGGAGTTGACCATGATGACAGGGTTCAAGTCCGGTGAAGAATGATTCCAGAATGCAGGTAAAACAAAAAGAGAAGCCAAAAAATAAAATAAACAAGTAAATATTGAGTGAGTGAGAATGTGGTAAAAATCAGCCGAGGGATTTTCTCTTTCTGGATTGCTTTTGAAAACACTATCTTGTGGGTTTCTGGGTGCGCGGGTCAATTGCTGCTTTTTAAAACACTATCGGTTGGGTTTAGGGAGGGAAGAGGGTGGGTCAGTTGATTGGTCGGTCAGTCAGTCAGTCAACAGTGACCTCTAGTGGATTTATGTGAGAACAGCAGGTGCGAATGGCACTCACGAGAAAAATTTGAGATGTGAAAAAGCGTACATAGCGGCCTCTGGTGGATTCGTGAAAACAAAAACTGCAAAAAAACGTAGCTCCTGAGACATATTCGGTGTTCTCCAGAAATGTATATAGGGGTATGTACAAAAATCAAGCTGCTTCACATTGCAAAGCTGCATGAATTTGTACTTTATTAGTTGTAAACCATCGCTATAACAATAAATATATAACAACATCAAAGAAAGTATGAAGTTCCCTGAAATCTGAGAAGGCGCAAACATGCTTGGCCCAGTTTAACTTGTCATAATCACATGACCACCATCTTCCACCTCAAACACAGCCTGTCCTGTCAGAGCCTCAATAATGAATGTCCTGCAGTCCAGTATACTGACGCACGCTAATGTGTTTGCAAACAGGCCTCGGCACTTTCCATAGATACAAACAGCTTTGGAGAGGCGACTGAACATGGCGCTCTGCTGTAACGTACACTAATGCATGAAGCGACTGCAGCAGCTTAGCATGAAGAGGCAATTATTACAGGCGCAATCTTCAATATGAAGGAGCATCCGTCTGCAGTGTCATGTGACTATGTGTGTGTGAGGACGGACTGCTGCTTTCAGTCATGAAATTCTCCTTATTATCACCTTGTGACAGTCATAAATCAACACTGATGTGCTGTCAGACTCTCATAAAAGAGCTTTTTATATCCAGCAGGTGACTGTGGTGAGAGTTCTGCTCAGCTTCTGACTCTATTAGAACTGAGTAGAGGAGCAAAATGTGTTTATGAGCAGAAATATCCACATGTTTACACTTTATACGAGTCATTTTATTAATGTAGTCTGGTAAATTTGATCAGAACATTCAGTAAAACTGTAATATTGTGAAATATTAGTGCACAGTAATGCTATCAAATGATTATTCGCGATTAATCACATTCAAGCACATTTTTTAATGTATATATGTATAAATATAGACGACAGTGGTTAGCACTGTCACCTCAAAGCAAGAAGGTCACTGGTTCGAGTCCCAGCTGGTTTAGTTGGCGTTTCTGCATGGAGTTTGCATGTTCTCCCCATGTTGGCGTGGGTTTCCTCCGGGTGCTCTGTTTTCCCCCACAGTCCAAACACATGCACTATAAGGGAATTGATTCACTAAACTGGCCATAGTGTATGAGTGTGTATAGGTGTTTCCCAGTACTGGGTTGTGGCTGCATATATATTTATACACAGCACTTGGAAATGTATTTAAAAATATGAACTTTTATTTTAAAATTAATCATATGACAGCACTAATACACAGTTCTGATGAAAATGATCTCCTATTGTAATATACTTCATAATGCAGTGGTGACCAAAATTGTACATGGAGGGCCGGTGTCCTGCAGATTTTAGCTCCAGCCCTAATCAAACACACCTGCTAATCAAGGTCTTACTAGGTATACTTAAAACATCCAGGCACGGTTGTTGAGGCAAGTTGGAGCTAAATTGACCCCTGATATAATGTATGCAAAGTAGGGCTGCATGATATAAAAAAATCTGACTGCAATATTTTAGCATTATATATGAATATATGACATGAATAGGTCTATTTAGATAAGAATTCATTAATTTAGATAAATTGAGATAATTAGCAGGGTGAATCATGCATAAAACAAATTACAAGCATAGATAAATACAATAGAGTAAAGAAAAATGAAATAAATAGTGCTTTAATGAGGTTTTCTGGGGAGTTTAACAGTATTCGGTTAGAGAAATTAAATAAGAATGTTCAAATTATATTTATTGAGATCCTTTTACAATAATTACCTCCACAAACCTTCATTAATTGTTCTAATAAGTTGATTTGCTGCTTAATAAATACAGTGCTCAGCATATATAAGTGCACCCCTCACAAATCTCTTTTAAATTCAGATTTTTATTAGGAAGCTTTACAATATTATATTAGTGCTTATACATTAGATTAGTCAGTACTGAAGCTAATTCTGGAGCTGATCTAACAAAATAACTTACTAGAACACCCAAATTTATATGTTAAAGAAAAATATTAAATACAAATTTAAAAAAGAGAAAAAATCAAGAGGAGCAAAAAAAAAAAAAAATAAAAAAAAGGATTTAAAAAAAAAAATTTGTAGGTTGTAATTGTTTTTGCAATATTCTTTCAATTTCTAAATATGTTTGGTGACTAAAATATTATTGAAATAAATATATCTGTTTAAAAAATCTGTTTTGTTTAAATGCACCAAAATACATCGCATATATTCACTGAGAAATGCAGGAAAATATTCACTTTCAAAATAGGGTGTACTCAATTAGGCTGAGCGCTGTATGTATTATTATTATCAATGCTAATTGATACATTTTGTAAGATTGTTTGATGAAATATATTATATATTATATTATTTAAATATTCAATCATTAATTAATTTTCTTGTCGGCTTAGTCCCTTTATTAATCCGGGGTTGCCACAGCGGAATGAACCGCCAACTTATCCAGCAAGTTTTTACACAGCAGATGCCCTTCCAGCCGCAACCCATCTCTGGGAAACATCCACACACATATTCACACACGCACACACTTATACACTATGAACAATTTAGCCTACCCAATTCACCTGTACTGCATGTCTTTGGACTGTGGGGGAAACCGGAGCACCCGGAGGAAACCAACGCGAACGCAGGGAGAACATGCAAACTCCACACAGAAACGCCAACTGAGCCGAGGCTCGAACCAGCGACCCAGCGACTGTCTTGCTGTGAGGCGACAGCACTACCTACAGCGCCACTGCTTCACCCTATTCTTTTTTTTATTGACCCCAAATGAGTTTTATTTGCCACTGAAATGATTGATTAGCACTATTAAAATGTCTTCAGTCAAGCGCTCATACTCTCAGTCTATTTTACACGATTTAGATGACACAGAAAAGTGGAGGCAAGAAAAAGCCAGCATCAGCTAATCTTATAAAGGCTCCTGGTAAAACCTGATTTGTTTAAGCAGAAGTCAACACAGGTCATAAATAACAGCCTGGATCTGTGAGTCAACATGGTCTCCAGCTTATTTTCTTTCATTACAGTCATTAGGAGTAAATATTTGAGTTATTATGATTTAGTGGTGGCGGCACGGTGACTCAGTGGTTAGCACTGTCACCTCACAGCAAGAAGGTCGCTAGCTCAAGTCCCAGTTGGCATTTCTGTGTGGAGTTTGCATGTTCTTTCCATATTGGCGTGGGGTTCCTCTCAGTGCTCCGATTTTCCACACAGTCTAGTGTACTAACACAGTACAGTATAAAAACAAAGGAAACTTAAAGAACGTCCCCACAATTCACCAAAACAAACGTGTGTGTGTGTCAATGCTAGATATAGATTACAAATGAAGGAAGGTGGTCTTGTGTAAGTGTCCTGTTTTCACTCTGAAAGACCACCATGATCTGTCTGTGTCAGTGGGTGAGACAGAAAACGCAGCTGTCTCGTGGTCAGAGCGCCAATGCCCACTTTACAGCCAATCAGAGCACAGCATAGGAGAACACCTCCACTGACCTACAGCTGATCTGATCCCATATGAATGATCTGAATGATAAACGGCCCAAAGACTAGGAGATATTATTGCTGTATCATATTCAATGGCTGATTTCAGGCCAAAAATAGATTTAAAATGTAGTTTATAAAGAACACTTGTCAGATATTGGTTCATCTTGGCAGTTCATCGTGTATTTGCCTTTATTGACAGACTGGCTACACCTATTACTGTGGCCGGAGCACTGCTTTAATAGAGACTGCTGGCATTTCTAGTTTAGAATATTTAAAAAATTTAGAATATGACATCAATAATAATAAATAACACATCAAAGAAAATGTACATTTGAGTTTTACATTTGAAATCTACAAAAGAGTTCACATTTCAAAGTAGTTTCGTCAAAATCACTAGTTTTATATGGATAGATGGATGGATGGATGGGTGGATGGATGAATAGAAGGATGGATGGATGAATGGATATACTGATAGATGGACGGATGGACATACTGATGGATGGATAGACGGATATATAGAAGGATGGATGGATGAATGGATATACTGATGGATGGATGGATAGATAGATAGATAGATAGATAGATAGATAGATAGATAGATAGATAGATAGATGATTAGATATACTGATGGATGGACGGATGGATGAATATACTGATAGATGGATGGATGGATGGATGGATGGATGGATGGATGAATGGATATACTGATGGATGGACGGATGGATGGATATACTGATAGATGGATGGATGGATAGATGAATGAATAAACTAATGAATGGATGGATGGATGGATGGATGAATGGATATAATGAAAGATGGATGGATGGATTGATATACTGATAGATGGATGGATGGATGGATGGATGGATGGATGAATGGATATACAGATGGATAGACGGATGGATTGATATACTGATAGATGGATGGATGGACATACTGATTGATGGATGGATGGATGGATGGATGAATAGATATACTAATAGATGGACGGATGGATGAATATACTAATGGATGGATGAATGGATATAATGATAGATGGATGGATGGATGGATTGATATACTGATAGATGGATGGATGGACATACTGATGGATGGATGGATGGATGGATGGATGGATGAATAGATATACTAATAGATGGACGGATGGATGAATGGACATACTGATGGATGGATGGATGGATGGATGGATGGATGGATGGATGGACGGATGGATAGAAGGATGGACGGATGAATGGATATACTGATAGATGGATGGATGGATGGATGGATGGATGGATGTATGGATAGATGAGTGGATATACTGATGGATGGATGGATGAATGGATATAATGATAGATGGATGGATGGATTGATATACTGATAGATGGATGGATGGATGGATGGACATACTGATTGATGGATGGATGGATGGATGGATGGATTGATGAATATACTAATGGATGGATGAATGGATATAATGATAGATGGATGGATGGATTGATATACTGATAGATGGATGGATGGACATACTGATGGATGGATGGATGGATGGATGGATGAATGGATATACTAATAGATGGACAGATGGATGAATGGACATACTGATGGATGGATGGACGGATGGATAGAAGGATGGACGGATGAATGGATATACTGATAGATGGATGGATGGATGGATGTATGGATAGATGAGCGGATATACTGATGGATGGACGGATGGATGGATGAATGGATATAATGATGGATGGATTGATATACTGATAGATGGATGGATGGATATACTGATGGATGAATGAATGAATGGATGGATATACTGATGGATGGACGGATGGATGGATGGATGGATGGATGGATGGATGGATGGATGGACGGGTGGATATAGATGGATGGACAGATGGACGGATATACTGATAGATGGATAGATGGACGGATATACTAATGGATGGATGGATGGATAGATGAATGGATATACTGATAGATGGATGGACTGATGGATATACTGAGATAGATAGATAGATAGATAGATAGATAGATAGATAGATAGATAGATAGATAGATAGATAGATAGATAGATAGATAGATAGATAGATAGATAGATAGATAGATAGAACCAGTAAATGGAATGATAGAATGACAGGTAACACAATATAATCATAAATAATAGAACAATATCAAAACAATAGACAGACAGACAGACGGATGGATGGATTGATGGACAGACAAATACATGTGTCTGTCATTGAGGGGTGCTCTGGCATCTGTTCTCCTCTATGTGCACGTGAGAGACAGACATCAGCAGTCAATGACAGACCACACGTGTCAGCTGACCTCACAGCTCATGCACCTCCACAGCCTGTGCTAATTAGACACATACACACACACACACACACACACACACACACGGACAGATCAAGGTCAGCACACAGTTGAGCAGACAGCACATGGAGGTGTTCACCAGACTGCAATCTGATGAAAGTCACTCCAGTCTCTAATTAAGTGACTGAAAATCATCTCACATGCAAATGCACAACTATGTTAGTTCATCTCAGCTGAACATTTAAATATTCAAGAAATCATTTGCATATTTATTTTTGCTCGGTTGCTCAAACTAGTGAACCCAGCACTCATACTATGTTTCTGCACTATATGTGCTGTTAAACAGAACACACAAAATGCAAAAATAATCTACATAGATGATGATCGCATAAGATTTCTGAGCGAATACTGCATCTAGACCAAGATTTTATTTCAGTGCATGTACCACATTCATAAACAGAAAGAGCTTGCATAAATAACCCAGAGTCGTCCAGAAAGAAAGACTGTTCACTGTCTGCTCCACCCAGAGGCCATGAGAGTCCTGTGAGTCTCTGCAGACAGAAAACAGCCGTCTTTGTCTCGTTTTGGATGAGGTTGTGGGATTCCTGAGCACTAGTGAATGCATGTCTGCAAGGAGGAACAGCATTTACATATATATATGTATGTGTAAATATATATGTAAATATATATATATATACATTTATACACACACACACACACACACACTCACACACATATATATATCCAACAATTTTGTGTACAGTCACACCCCTAATATATATATATATATATATATATATATATATATATATATATATATATATATATATATATATATATATATATATTAGGGATGTGCGGAGCAGCCGGTATTTGTATTTGTATTTGTATTTGTTGAGAAGGGAAAAGTATTTGTATTTGTATTTGTATTCGAGTAAAATTCAAAATGGCGCAAAAATATATATTTTTTCTATTACACTTCTAATTTACGTTATATTGAAAGTATTGTTTAATTATACCCATTATATAAATTATAGATATGCAATATTGGCTGTTGTTTTTGAACATGTGATAAGAAATGTCATTGAAAAGAAAATAACATAGAAGCCATTATCTCATCCATGGTTAAACCAACAACTAATAAAATACCATTGTGAATATTATGAACCCCACCACCACTGTTCTTGTTGAAGGACACTGAATAGACAGAATAAAAACAAATAATACTTCAAAAAACTGTTCTTCTTCTGAAAGAACTTTTTTCCAATGGACAGAATTCCAAAAACTAAAATTAACTAAATAAATCTAAATAAAACCCTGCCTGGGAGATCTGGCAGAACAAAAGTATTCTATATAATACTAAAAGATACAGTCCTGCTATTATCATCTGGCAGCCACAAAAAAAGACACAAAGTTTGTTTGTTTGTTTATTTAGAGATATCTGCAAATATTTTTCAATGGAAGTCAATGGAGGAATATGACTAGTCAGTCATAATATATTTGCAGATATTTCCAATCTGAATTACAATTATGACAAGTCAAAATATAATTAGAGATATCTCTAAATATATTTATGGATAGTCTGAACAAGGTTTAAATGCTAAAACGGCTTGCCATACGCACAGTGGCACAGTGGAGATTTCTCTAGTTATATCGTGTCAGTCGTTTGATTTGCAGTGACATGCAGTCAAATATTTCGCCAAACAGTCCTTAGGGATGCGGTGACACGCAGTCAGATATTTTACCGGACAGATCCGCCACTTTTGGCGCGCATAAACAATCATAAAGCTCTCGTGCTGCAGGAATGAGGAGGTCTGCTGAAGGCGCGCAGCTGACGTGCAGTGAGGGGTTTGCGTCTTTAATAAACTACGGCAGTTTGCGTTCACTGAACAGTAAGAATGATTAATAAATCCATATGAAACAACCCCTTAAAAGTCATGTCTCGCTTTCAGTTTCGGGCTTTGGCACGTTTTGCACTGAGCGTGTGTCTTCTCTCTCTCTCTCTCTCTCTCTCTCTCTCTCTCTCTCTCTCTCTCTCTCTCTCTCTCTCTCTCTCTCTCTCACTCATTCACTCATGCGGGCATGCACTGTGGTCTCATGAGGAAACGCTGCTTTTTGATATAGTGTTTTTCTTGCTCCCGAATACAAATAATTTTTCAAGTATTTGTTCGAATCAAGTATTCGTAAAAACACGCTATTCGTGCCTTTCCGAATACCGTATTCGGGTTCGGCTCCACCCTTAATATATATATATATATATGTATTTACACACACATATTATATATATATATTTACACACACATATTAGAAATAAATATATATATATATATATATATATATATATATATATATATATATATATATATATATATATATAAAAGAAGCTTTCCAGTGCTAAAACCAGCCAGAGGAAGTTTGTTGTTTATTTAAAGCATATGCAAAGATACTTCTGCATTTAAGACAAAAGCTAATAAAAGCACAGGGAAGTTTACAGTGTTTATATCAGAGTGATTGTGTCACCAGATCAGCCAGTTCCCTCTATATTTGTATTCAGCTGGATGAGCTTGCCTTAAAAGGGAGTTATTATGCAAAAATCACACTTACAAGAGCTTTAAATACAATTGTGTGCCAGCAGTGTGTGAATATAAGCAGCTTTTAATGGTACACATTCATTAATTGCATTTGCTATAATCAGACTTGATATAAACAGTCTGCAGAAACACTTTGATTGACATTCTCCCTTTGTATGATGTCATAAGAGGAGGAAAGCCCCGCCCACTAGTGACCATCTCTCCCTCATTAGCATAGGACGTCAGTCTTGTTTTTGAATCTGCCACTATCCTGACACACAGGCATTTGTAGCTCCGCCCTCTTCTATAAAGAGCACAAGCTCATTTGCATTTAAAGCGACAGTCACCAAAACAACACAATTAGGATCAAAGTCTAAAAGGGTCGGTTTCAGAGAGTTATAAAACATTATTTGTGTGGTGTTTTGAGCTGAAACTTCACATATACACTCTAGGGACACCAGAGACTTATCTGACATCTTGTAAAAAGGGGCATAATAGGACTGCTTTGATAACCAAAGTGGGTCAGGGTAGTTTTTAGCAGGCCAGAGAGTGTTTATAAGGTGATTCTGCATCTTCAGATCATCATCCTGAGGTCATTAAATGTTAATTAAACATGATTTCAGCGCAGAGCCAATGCGGCTCATGAAAAATCCATTGGTCTCGCGTTTGACCGAGTTTGGGGGAAAATAGGTCAGCAGACCAGAGAAAGTCAGATGTGTGTGCTGCCTGTCGAAAACATTAGCAGGAGGATGGGAATGAATATTATGAGGAGTGAAACTGAGATGCGTCTCCTCTTTAGCTGCACAATATATCATTTCAGCATCGATATTGCAATGTGTTCATCAGCACTCATCACATTGCTGGACGTGCAGTATTGAGTATTTGTGGAGTCACTGCTGAGTCAAAGTTTATCATTTGCATGTGTTTTATGACTGTGTATTTCAAGAGGGTTTAAAGCAGTGGGCACCAATAGCCTAGTGGTTAAGGCTGCCGACATATACAGTTGAAGTCAGAATTATTAGCCCCCCTGTTTTTTTTCTCCAAATTTCTGTTTGACAGAGAGAAAATTTAAATTTTAACACATTTGCAATCATAATAGCTATTAATCGAAAATTAATCGAAAATCCAATTTCGTTTTTTTTTTTCGATTATGAAAAACCATTAATCGAGATAAACGATTATTAACTTAGCAGCGCGAAAGACAGCATGCTTATGTGTGTGTGTGTGCGACTCGCACACACAGAAGCATGCGGTCAGCATTCGGTCTCATTCGCACACTGAGACGAGCAGAGCGCAGTCAGCGCACACATCTAAAGTCATCTTAACGTGAGCGCTTTAATGGTCAAATAGATGTCAAAACGAGGTGTTTAGTGATTATTCATATTAACCCTCATTTGTGTGATAACACAAAGTTGAGGATCAAAAGGCGTGAAAGACAAACCATTAAAGTGACAGCGTGCGATGTTCCTGCTGCCGCCTGTTTTAATGATTATTAATCAAACAACAAAACGAGAAAATCCCTCACTGCTCTTGACTGAAGGACTTTTATAGCTAAAGTGTTTTTCTTACAGTGAAGATGCTTAAAGCACAGTTTGTTTCATATTTTTATTCTATTGTATTTATTTATCTTTCCTTTGCAGGGAGGAAAATAACTATATATGCAGTTAAAGTCAGAATTATTAGCTCTCCTGAATATTAGCAACTCTTTTCCTCCCCAATTTCTGTTTCGTGGAAAGAAGATTTTTTTCGACTTGTTTCTGAACATAATAGTTTTAATAACTCATCTCCAATAACTGATTTCTTTCATCTTTGCTATGATGACAGCACATAATATTAGACTATTTTCAAAATACAGATTCAAAGTGCAATTCAAAGACTTAATTACGGTGAATAGGCAAGTCATTCTTCAGCAGACAATCAAAATATTTATTGCTTAAGGGAGCTTATA